>NC_142051.1:9914488-10065863 GCF_982192425.1 Myodes glareolus | reverse complement strand
CGAAATGGGGACAGACCTATTACGGAAACCAATCAGAGAAATGAAAGACAGGCTTATTGTGGGATCCATAGGACACAAGCAGAGCTCCCAACCCTGACTCCTGTGCAAAGATTCAAGGTCAAAATTCCAAGAGGCCATCAAAAATCTGAATGAGTCCACATAGACTCACATTCTCCAAACCTCATGGAACGATCCCTCTAAAATCACCCATCAGTTGAGTGCTCTGTGAAAAGATCGAGCTCCCCTAAAGCCCCGCTGTGCCAGATGTCTGCTAAATGCTTTTTGCATCATCTCATGATTCTATCGGCAGAGTTGTGACACAGAAGATACCATTACTCCCAGTTTACAGCAGGGAAATTGAGATGGAGAGCATTTAAACTATTAGAGCAGTTATTCAAAGCCTCACACCTAGGAAGCAACGAGCGTCATCAGGTTCTAACTGCACTTTTTAAATCACGTGGCTAGGCTGCTCCTCTCAGACCTAATTAGTGGTAATGGTAAAACAATACAGATATATTGTCTACTCAACAAAAGAGGGAGGACCGAGTTGAGATGAGATGGTGAGCTAACGTGGGGATGGGAGCCTGAGTGCGCGGATACATAGGGTACCCGGACAAGCAGACAAAGCGCAAATGTGAAGGGAGTTGACAGTGGCAGAAATAAGCCTGACACGCATTCCTCTCCCCCGAAGTGGTAAATCCTCTCTGCTTACTGCTATGCACCTCATTTCGTGTAAGTGCTGTGTATCACATGAACTCACAGTTTCGCAGCTCAAACCTGTTTGGCTGCTAACATCCTGCTCAGGCATCTGCCAGCCAGAAAGTAAGAGCCGGTGCCAGCAGTGGCGGCGGCGGCGGCGGAGGCGGCGGCGGAGGCGGCGGCGGAGGCGGCGGCGGAGGCAGGGCGGTGCGTGCTGCAGCCTTCAGAGGTAGCGGCCGAAATGCAGTAGTACATTTGGTATTTCCTGCTGAGCCTTTCCGAAAACTTCTCAGCTTATTTGTACGTGACTGGCCTATGTCTCTGTAACATCTTGAACCATGCTTTCGGGGGTCACTTTCTAAAGACTCCTGGCTCCGTAGGGAATCATCCACTGCATCTACACAGCTCTGTAGGGGGTCCACTGCCTTACACAGCCATGCTTATGTGGAAAGAGTGACATTTGATTTTACACCTTTTTTTTTTTTTAGTGAAAAATGTATTGTCTATTATTAGCTTACAAAAATGGATTCTCTATATCATGTAAAAGAAGGAAGGGTCTCGTGCAATCTTCATCCATTTCTTGAGGCTAATAATTTTACTGATGAAAATTATTAAATTTAAATAAATCTTTAAAGGCCCTCTGTGTGTGTGTGTGTGTGTGTGTGTGTGTGTGTGTAGGTAGTGTTGGGCGGGGTGTCTTTGTATAAGTGAGCAGGAACTCCATTTAGCAGGACATACTTGTTATTAACTACTCACATCTGTTCAACCACAGGTAGAAATGGAACAGCATCATTATCTTTAAGGGAAGGTTTGTATTGCCACACCTCAAAATAATACGAATTTTGGGGAAAACTGGCAAGCACACAAGGTTCCTTTTTATGATGTCAATTTCCAATGCTTTGATTTTTTTTCTCAATTATTTCTTTAAAAGTTAAGCTTACGCATCTGCTCCTCAAACGTCTCTCACACATGGAGTTTTGAAAGGGAAAATTAGATCTTTGGACTGAGTAATTAAGTCTCCAGACTGAGACAGCATACGCCACGGTTTGAATTCCTCATGTTTCCTTGGAAGTGTCTGTAGATTGGATGAGTGGCGCATTTTCTCTCTAGTCACCATTCCCTACTTTCCACGATTGCACTGCTTCCTGCAGTCTCCCTTTCCTAGATCACAACTGCCTCGGAAGCACCAGCAGTCACCCCGGCTCAGCTAAGTTCTCAATGAATAGCTGTCACTGAATGGATGGGGATTACGCTCAGGGTTTCATAATCATACCTTGCTTGAATCATGATAACAGCCGACAGAAGCATGCTACCTTCTAACTTCTGCTTACCAGAGAAGGAAAGGACCTTTTGAGAACCCAGATCAGTTTCTCAAGGCCAGAGAGCAGATCAACTAGAAAACACAGGTTCAGTTACTGAGTTCTGCCTCTAAATCACACTTTTAATCTCTTACTGATAGTCTCCTCCTGAAAAATTCATGTGATTAAGATATGTAGGCACAAGTGAGGAAGAGGATTGGGGTGGTCCCAGAACTCAGGCTGTCATGAGATAAACTCACTCTGGTGGGAGTTTGGAGCATGCCACTTTCTTTGCCTTCTGGTTAGATGGTTAGAATGCTGGAGAAGAGGCCAGCACTTTAGTGTTTACCGTCTACAACCCCCAATAGACAGGGAGACACCTGTGTGGTGTAAAGAACCAGAGGGCAGCGTGGAGAATTCATTCAGGGCTCTGTCTTCCAGCATCTTCATCTGCCTGGGTGCAGTTTGTGCTTTGAAAACATTCAGGCTTGAACTGGGTATATTTATCATTTGAGTCTGGGCAACAGAACAAAGGAAACGCGGGGAAGAGAACTTCTCAATTTCCCGATGAGGATATGTAAACATATGTGTATTCTCCTTGTATCCATACATATTGATATACTTAGAGATTTTATTTTACTTATGGGAGTATGCTTGTACAAGTGGAGGCCAGGAGAGAGTTTAGGATCTCCTGAGCTCCAGTTAGAGGTGGTTTGAGTCACCTGACATTGGCTGTGGAAATTGAACTTGTGTCCTCCGTAAGAGCTATAATGCCTCTTAATTGCAAGTCGTCTTTCCAACCCTATAGATATATACTTGGAACTATGTGCAATTATACTTTTGCAGTCATCCACATATTAAATCTTCCATAAAGAAAGCAAGTGCTCCCAAATCCTTCCCCTGTGCCAAGCACTCTACTGAACACAAGTGGAAACATAATGGAAGCTACAGATGTCTACAACACTGAGAAAGAGTGAGCTTTCAAAGGCAAATAAAGACCAAGTGCACCTTATTTGAAATGCCTGGGACCAGAATTGCTTCTGATTTAGCAATTCTTAAATTTTGAAATGTTCTTGTATAGAGTTAGCTGTCTTAGGGAAGGGACTCAGGTCCAAACATGAAATTAATTCATAGTGTGTACATGTCTTATATGCACAACCCAAAGCTAAACGCAGGCTCTGATTTTAGTACAGGGCAGGTTTCAGCCTGTCTATTGAAGGCACATGCAAGTTTTCACTTGTGGCTTCATACTGGGATTCAAGATGTTTGGGGTATCTTCAGGTCCAGGATGCTCAAACTGTACTAATGCTCAGATTTATTTTTCCAACAGGCTGTTCCTCTGGAAGAGTAGCAATGCTCATTAGGACGGTGGCTGCAGGAGTGGGTTCAGCTTCCTGGAGTCTGGGGTTCTGGCCTTCCTTCATGTTCCTTTCAACTGTTGGGTATGGATTGGTAATGTTGTACTCTTGGTTGTTTCCCTTCAATCTTTGTTTTTTTTTCCACATTCTTCTTTAAAAATGTATGTTTATATGTCTGACTGTGTTTGCCTGCACGTATGTCTTATGCCTGTTGCCTACAGAGGTCAGAAGAGAGTATCAGCTCCCACAAGACTAGCGTTATAGAGGGTGTAAGCTGCCATGTAGATGCTGGGAATTGACCTGGGAGAACAGCCAGTGAGCTTCACTGCTGAGCCACCTCAGCAGTTCCTTGCACATTCTCTTAAATGCTTTATGGTGTAAATCTGAAAGATGATTCAAATATATTACAACACATTTTATGGGTTAAGATTCAACCAACGACACGGGGTCACCAAATGCCATTCAGACTCTTCCTCTTCAGAAGAAACACTGACTAGAACTCTGTGTTTAGAAATAATGAATAAAGATCACCCATGAAGAATCAATGCCTAACACTTTGATCCTCTCCTGGAGGCCAAGAGTTAGCCTTAATGCAATCTATGTTATTCTCGTTTGTTTAACCCAAAATAGGTCTTTGCTTGCTTGTTTGTTCAATTATTGTTGAGAACAATAATCTAGAAAATAGTGCATGACTCTGGATGGACCTAAGTAGGCTCTCTTTTCCTTTTAAGTCATGTCTTCGGTGACCCTAATCGTCAGTGGTAGCATCACACTGCGCTGGGCTTGTCAGCACTGCTGCTTCTTGTATAGGAGAGCGGCTCAAAGACGCTCACAATTTGGACTAGTCGTAAACTAGTCAAAGCCGAATCTCTAAGAGGAAGGCTTGCACACCTGTCCTCTGTAAAGGCTCGCTGGGACTAGAGCTTGGTTAGGGTAGACTAAGATGGCAGGCTGACTAGTCTAGAGTCTGATTAGCCTGTGTCCCATCTCTACTCATATAACTCTCTGTGCCAAGTGACACTGGGTGGGCTCTTCAAGCTTCCTGAGCTCCTACACTCACCTTGCAAATGGAAGCTGTGTGTCTTCATCACAGAACCACGTCAGAGGTTAAGTGAGAACACACGCGATGCCTCTATACAATGCCTGGCATAAAACTGGGGTCTAATAAATCAGAGTTATTGTCACGGTCATCTCATTGTTAAGCTTGGAACAGGTGATCCTTTCTCTGTGTAAACACTGTACAGTGACAGAGATGGCAGAAGCTCCCCAGAAGTCTCTCTACCATCTGCTTTCTGTTTGACAGAGCTTGTACCAGGAATATCCTCACTGTATATCCAACCTGTGTGGGAGCCATGGTTTCGCAATCACCACGACAACCATGATAGGTTTCTCCCAGTGGATAGAGCGCTCTCAGTGTCAATAGACCCTTTTTTTAAAAAAAAAATTATTTAACTTTATTTCATGTGCATTGGTATAACGATGTCAGATTCTCTGGAACAGGAGTTACAGACAGCTGTGAGCTGCCATGTGGGTGCTGGGAATTGAACCCCGGTCCTCTGAAGGAGCAGTTAGTGCTCTTAACCACTGAACTATCTCACCAGTCCCCTCAATAGTCCTTTTTCAATATTAAGATTTATTTTATTCTTCTTAATTCTGATACCATCATTGCATTAGTTTCTTTTTTTTAAATTCCAAAAACCAACATTCATGTTATCCTATTGTGGAATTCTCTTCAGAAATCAAAATACATTTTACCTTCCCTATATTCAGAATGGATAAGAAGCTATATTCCACATGGGACATTTAAGTAACTACTCTGTTGCCACAGATTTATATTTAAAAAACCCCTTTTACTAGTTGTGGAATTAGTAAACAAGTAAATTAGAGATAAACAAAAAACAAACAAACAACAAACCCAGAGAACTCATAAAACTTTGAAGCAGAGTTCGCTCTGAATTACCTCTTGCATACAGTAAATGCTCACACAACTTATAAATGAAGAAATAATGCAGTCTTTTTAAACAAAGTCATTTACCCAACAATTATTGCGGGCTTGAAAATTTTACAAAAATAGTTTGCGGCTATTTTCCATATTCTTAGAGGGTATTCATGCTCTGATTTTGATCAATGACACCAGTGCCTCACGGGCTCTGGATTTTGAAATCATTTTTGTACGGCTTGGGTCCAGTACACTCAATGGGCTTCGCTATTCTTCACTGCTCAGCCCCAGAGGCCACTTCTGAAATCATTCTTTCCTGTTCTCTTTCCTAAGTGACCTGCTTGGTCTTCTCCACATGACTGGTGTGTCTTGTTGCCGTGACAAAATACCCAAGACAAGGATGCAAAGCGGAAAGGCTTTCTGGCTCATAGGCTGAGAGCGTCACTTGATTATCTGTTGCTTTCACTGCTTTGGGAAAGGGAGGCTATCGTGACTATAACATGGTAGACGAAACACAGCTCTCACCATGTCAGGCAGAAAGCAGAGAGAAAGCAAAGGGGGCAGGTGCAAAGCATACTCCCTAGAACATGTTTTCTGCAGCTAAGCCTCCTGCCTCTTAAGGTGTTGGTCACCTCATACAACAGTACCAGTGGCTTAGAACCAAGTACTCAACATAAGAACCTGCAGGGATGCGTTCCAAATTCCAACCATGATGGTTACCATTTTTCTCTCCGTAGTCTCTGCAGCTACCATTGTATCCCATACAAGGCATCCCCATAATTCTCGATCCTTCGCCTTATTCTCAAATCCTTGAGTTTATAATGAAGTCCAATGTGATGATATTTTGTTTGTGCTACAACAAATAAAGCTTGCCTGAAGATCAGAGTGCAGACCTAAGCTACTGGTTAGTCATAGAGGCCGGGCAGTGGTGGCATACACCTTTGATTCCAGCACGAGGAAGGCAGAGACAGGACGGGCTATGGCTGGGTGGAGAGAGGAAAATCCCGCAGGAGGAGACCGGAGTTCAGCACATTTAGTCTGAGGATTCGTGGAGACAGGATCTTACTCACTTTGGTCTGAGGATTCGGTAGAGATAAAGGGTCTCTCTAACGACTGACTTCTTCTGAGATCTTCAGGTAAGCTTCATTTGTTAGATCACAAATAAAGTATCACCTCGGTCCCAACTGTAGGGGTCAAATGCAAAGGGTTCGCCTCATTGAATCTGGAGGCATGTCGTTACGTTTGGGTCTTTACTCTGTGGCCTTTAACGACATGAATGTTGAGCACTATTGTTCTTTAGGCTTACTTTCTCACCTGTAAAACAGGGGTTAAAAGTAACCTTAGTGTTCAGATACATATCCATATACACACTCTGCACACCCTTGTAGTAAAGTGTCCTGCCTCTCGGAGAGAGCTCAGTGAGCCTCAGTCAGCTTCTTTGGCCTTCCAGTTCTAGACCTTTACTTACAATTCCATTTCTTGGTGTGACATCATCTGCCCTCACACATTCTCCTCTCACCATGCATATGGCTTCTGTTCTCTTGTTTCTGTGGCTTGATTTTATTAACCTATGTATTCATATGGTTCTCTTCATCATGAATGTCTTTTTCTTTGGTTTCTAATTAACTTTTTTTAATTCTCTGGAGCATCCCAGCCAAAATTCATCTCCAACGACTTCCTCCTAGGTTTTCCTAGTTTCAAGTGACCTTCTGTCCTTCCTGATACAGTTATCCCTGCAAGGTCCAGATCTACCCACGCTCCCCCCCTCATTTGTGAGCCCCGAATGACAGGCTTGGATCTCGCTTTCCTTGGTCTGTAACTACAGATCTCCCCCACAGCTTCCCGCGTGTCAACTAGGCATCTCCTTGAGGTTCTACAAACCATTAGCCAATGTATTGTTTAACGAGATTTTGAACTTGTTCCGAAGTTACAAAACAAAGACAGGTGTGATGATGCTATTTATTGATTACACTACTAGGAAAATTAGCCACGTCTGCCAAGCTTAAGTAACCTCCCGGGAGAGCGATATTATTAATAACATTCACACGTTGGAAGGCTTCCAATGGATCCCAGAAATGCATGCACAAACAGCAAACGTACAGTCACCCAGAGCTGGAGAACACAAAGACTGGGGGCTGGAGAAATGACTCAGTAGTTAAGAGTACTTGCTATTCTGTCAGAAGGAGAATTTGAGTTTGGGTCCCATAACCTATGTTGGGCAGGTACAGCTGCCTCCAGCTCCAGGGGATCTAGTGCCCTCTTCTGGTCTCTGAAGACACCTACATACACATGTATGTCATGTCGGTATGTGCATGAATACCCATAGACTAATAACACACACACACACACACACACACACACACACACACACACACACACGATTGCTTGTCCAACACGCATGAGACTCTGGTTCAATCATTAGAAACGAATAGACAAAAATATTAAGACAATGATGAAAGTCTCACAATTATTATTTTAAAATTGTGGTTAGCAAAAAGGTGTGCAATACAAAGCTTGAGAAAGCGTCAGCTCATTACAGCAGCGACCTGGAACTGGGAGCGAGAAGGGCCTATGATTTACGGCTTCTTTGCCAAAGTGATTGGGTGGCAGTGCTCTGTGAAGACAGAGGCTTTGAGCCTCCAGCTAAGAGGGTTGAAGAATGGATGGAGAAGAAAAGAGGGGGGTGGGCCAAAACCCTGACCAATACTGCCGCTTGCCCTGGGCGTGACCTTAGTGAGAAGCAAATGCGTATTGTAAACACAAAGTCTGAGGAGAACCCCACTTCGGGGTAAGCTGGGTCTCCCAAAGTCTGCTTGAATAATTGAGTACCAGCAACAGTTAAGGTTTCCTTTTGACCATTCGAATTCCTCCTGGGGCATGCCTGTGTGTTAGACGTAGTGTCTGTGAGTGAAACCGAGGGAGGGTCTGCCTCGGGAAGTGTACTGTGTGGGGAAAATTGTCTACTGCAAACCCCAAGTGCACTTCAGGAAAGAAAATGAATGACTGCTTCTTTCCAATGGACTTTGACCTTTATCTGATATTGGAAGCCCTGGATGCTTGGCTCTTAGCAGCGGACTGTCATTTGTTTTATTGCTCCGATTTTAGCAGCCTCATCTTCTTTCTAATCCTTCTCAGTTAACAAACCTCCTGCATCATTCAGCGAGAGCTGAAACAGAAAAGGACGTTCCTGGGAACGATGGAACAACATCTTCCCTGAAAAACATTCACTTTTCTTTTTTTGGTCCAAAATTTAACCGGGGAGGGTATGCCATTTTATTTTTACTTCATTTCTTATCAGTTTCTACTTAAAATTCATATGTACTGCATTTTCTTTTCCACGAATCCCTCTGCATCTCCTCAAAAGTAAAGAAGGGCTTACACAAAGAGGGAAAGAAGACTCGGACTCCCAGAGTAAACAGCCCCGCTGAGTGAGCCGGGACCCAAGGAGAGCACTCCCCACCCAGAAGGAAATCAGATCCCTGGGCAAAATAGGTGAAGAAAAATAAGCAGCTGTTAAAACATTTCGTCTGTTTTTCTCTTCAACCCCCGCTGGTCCCCTGGCCTCCCGGCCCCCTCCCCCACGTGATTCTTTCCAACCCCAGGCGAATGTGCTGGCACGCAGGACCCTCACAGTTGAGCAAATACGTGAGCTAGGACATTCCCCGGCCTCCGCACCTCGGTCAGCCCCCCCCCCCCCCCCGCATTCCTGGAGGGTAGACGGAAGATTGAGTGGATGAATTTTTGGCAGCTATTTGCAGAGCCCGCAGCGGCAGCTTGGTTTAATTAGGGAATCCGAGCGCTTCTTTTATGTAGGTCACATCAGGTTCTGATTCCAGATCTCATACAGCCATAGCCTTCCTAAAAAGCCAGAAATACATGTACAATTAGAAATTAATAAAACAAAGATTTTCATTTTTTCTTCCTTAGTTTCTTCCTTTCTTTGTTCCTTTCTTTCTTCTTTTTTCCTTTTTCTTTTTGTAATTCGCTCTAGAATGGCTTAACAAGGAGCTCTCCCCTCTCCAAAATAAGAGTGGTGTTCTAGCTTAATCCCACCCCACTCCTGTGGTCTGAAATAAAGCCTATCTGCAGAACACAGAGAATTATTAGCAGACATGAAGGGCATTTTCTCGCTTTCTTGGTGATTTTGCACTGGAAGGACTCCACAAGTTTCCTTCGAAGGAATCTAACAGTGAAGAACCTATTGAGGAACGCAGTGCCAATAGTTTGTTACCCTTTGGGATGCAATTGGAAATAGCTACTAGGTAGGCATCGCAGTGACGCTTAAAGGAACTGAAATCCCAAGTTAAATGTTTTCAGCCACAGGTGGGGCCCAAGGAAACCTCGTCTGAAGATTTCATAAAGCGCAAAAAAATTCTCCTTTGCAGGCAGCCAAGGTGATGGGAAAGACGGAGGGCTGAACAGGGATTCTTCTATGGCCTTGGGGCGGGGGAGGGGCGTGAGCGAAAACTCCTCATTTGTCAGAAATTTGTCCAAATGATGCATGGTTTGGATTTAACTTCTTCAGGCACCATATTTTATATTTACTTTTGCATTTGAAATGTGATCAGTCAAACATAAATACGAAGAGACCAGGACAGGCACTCAGAACACTCTCCAGCTCCAGGAGAAAACACAGCCATGTTTTCATAATATCCTTGGATGCAGGAAATGCATACTTAATGGACTAGGGTGACTTCATGCAATCTGCCACCCACAGATAATTAATTAAGCTACTCAGTGAGTGTCGGGCAAACAAGCGAGTGTTAAAGGCTCTCAGGAGTGTGAGGCAGTGTCCTGTTTACATTTCCTGGACGGTTCAATGAAGAGCTGTGGGAAGCACTGGAATGAAAGACGAGGAGCCATTTCAGGTTGTGGACCTCTCGAAGTGTTAAGAGGGGCTATTAGCCCTCAAAGGCTGCTGGTCTCATCAACTTCAAATTGTGAGAACCAGCTGCCAGGGAGGCCTGTCTGTCAATGCAGGGGGTGTCTGGGAGTTGATGGGAGGAGCTTACAGACTCTGAGGCTCATCATTGCCAGAAGGAAAATGGAACCACAGCTGTCTGTTCTGATACATTTGATTAAACTGCTGAATTGGGGGGTCAGAGAGAGTAGGGAGTGTCAGCGCCAGCAGTGTGTGTGCATAGATTGGCTTTCCAAACTTCTTCCTGTGTGCAGGGAGTAGCGCAGTGATAGAACTTGCCATGAGATCCCTGGCAGGCTCGCTGTTGGAACCACATCATTGAAACTGCTTGTCTTGGGATATTTTATTCTTGTTCGTCTTGTCTGCGACTCTCCCCGCTGTGGATACCGGCCAAGAAGAGTAAAATGAATTCATCATGTGGTTGTAAGCTTCCCAGGGCAGAAACTTTGCTTTTGTATTGTGGAAGAGAATTCTCGGGGCAGATGTCCTGGTAATGATCCCATGGAAAAGGTGAAGTTTACCTACCGCCAAATCAAATTTAAGGTGCCAAAAGTCTGGCTGACATGTTAAATCTTTCAAGAAAAGCCACCAACAATAGCTTTGGAGCCACCCTGCTTTTTGCTAGAATTATTCTGCTGCATATAGAGTTTTATATTTTTGTTGCAGCCTGAGTTAAGGCACAGACGCTTTCCCATTAGTGACGTTGGTAGCCTCGTACATCTGAATGGAGCAAAAGCCATAGTGTAGTCTATAGAGCAGCAATGCCCCCTCCTGTCAGCTTTGCTGGGGTCTTCAGTCATTGCTGTAGTTAGTGCAGAGGAAGTCCACACTCTCCCCCATCACCACGCCCTCACCCCTGGTCTTCTGTCCACGTCACAGACGTTAGCAGAGATGTTGAGTCTACAAACGTGCCGTTCTATATAGTCTGTTAAAAATTCAAATTTAATATTTAAGGTTGTTGCCATTCTTTATAAATTAAACAGTTAGCTCCATTTATCTCTGTGACTGTGGAGGTGGCAACATTCTCTATAAGGACCACCAGAGTTGTCTAATACGTTATACACTTAAGTAGCAACAGATTTTGTTCAAGCACTAGAACCTTGATGGAAACGGTCAAATGTGTCTGCATATGTCCATTGATCTCATATAGTAGTACAAAGACCAAGAAATCATTTATAAAAAACAAATACGGTAGGCCATGTCTTCATGTTTCAGTAACTTGCCAAGCAGGAACTGAAAAGACCCTTAGCTAAAACCAGTTAAATGACCAAGCATCTCCCTCCGACTTGGTCTGTATCTTCTTTCTTACAAGGCCTGCCTCACATCCCTGGATCCCTTGTGGTCTGCACACAAGAGTTCTTGGGCAAGGCTTGGAAATATGTTGCAGAAGATTGTCAGGGCTTCTCAGGGCATCTAGTCCAATTCAGGCTTTCTGTGGATTCATCATCAGTCATATTTCTGGAAGTTTACATGTTCTGAAACTAGTTAAAGCTCTTTTTGTATGAATAGAATTACAGCAATTCCTAAATTGTCTCTTGAGTGTGTGCATGCATGTGCACTTATCTTTGGGTAGTGTGTGTGTGAATGTCTTACTTTGGGGTTCTTTTCTGATTTCTGGGTATCTAAACAAGTGCTATGACAGCATTCTACTACTCAAATCACATCTCCAGTCCTCTGTGTGAAAGTCAGTAGTAGCTCAGTATTTGGAAATCAAAGGCAAATCCTAAAATCGGGTCATATGAAAACAATGCGTGTGAAAACTCTGAATGAAGAAAGTGGGTCACATGATGATTCTGTGTCTTTGTTGTGGTGATGATAAGAAGGGCCAGGTTGAACCTGATCAGCCTTGTTCAGCGAGTTAGTACGTTCTTTCAGATGTCATTTTCAATGAAATTAGTCTTAAAGTCTTGCTTTCGGTAGGCTTCCTACTGCTCTGATAAACACCGTGGCAAAAGCAGCTGGAGGGCAGGATTTAGTTCAGTTTACAACTCTTAGGCCCCACTTCCACATCCAGGGGAGTCAGAGCAAGAACTCAAGGCAGGGACCTCGAGGCAGGAGCTCACACAGAAACTTTGGGGGAGGGCTGCTTACTGGCTTGCTCCTGGTGCCTTGCTCAGCCTGCGTTCTTATATCACCCAGAACTACCATCCCAGGGGTGGCACTGACCACAGTGAGCTGGGCTCTTCCACATCAAAATCACCAATCAAGGAGATGAACCACTGGCTGGTTCACAGGCCAGTCTGGTGGAGAAGTGTCTCAACTGAAGTCCCCTTCTTCTAAATACATAAGTCTCCAATTCACTGCTAGGGGTAAAAACACCTCAAAATGTCTCTTTGAGTGTGTCAGAATGTGCTGTGTATGGAGGTCAGAGTGTGGGACATGATCACACTTCCTAGTTTGTATTTGTACGGTCCGTTGGGACTTCTACAATAAGAGTAAATCTTAGTGTCTGTCATCAGGTAGAAAAGGGTCAAACTGAAGTGGAATCAGGTAGAAAGGGATAAAGTATTGAAACCTTGTCTTCAAAGAGTTCCTCTCTATTTCATACTTGCTGGAATGACTCTAACCTAGACATAAGCAGTAAAGCGCTCTTTAGGCCCACTTCTACCCATGACACTTCTAGGTGGAGCAGGGCCTGGGGAGGAGCCTTTTACTCTTGAAATGCATGTGTCCAGAGCCCACCGATGTATCAGCTGCAAGTCCAGCTGGCTAGGGGATCCTTGGAAAAGACATCAATCCTGTCAAATGTTCCCTCTGGGTCTTCCAACTAGTACCCTATTGCAAATAATAACCTATTCTTTTCTTCAGCATCTGGACACAGAGCTTACTAAGATGCTTTGCGAACTGAACCTTTGCCCAGAAAGTTACAGGTTTTTTATGACTCATGATGAGGCTGAACCTAAAGTTGAATCTGTAAGCGAACAAGGTCAATAAATATTTAAACATTTCCCTTACTCCAGAAGAATGCTGCCCTTAGAAGAGAGAAACCTTTAGCCTGCTCTATTTTTACAGAGTTCCCCACGGCAGAAGTTAAACAAGGAGTTTCCCCTACTGTGGCCAGCATTCTGGGACAGCACTCAAGCAACCTCGTGTTCAACGTGAGGAACAAGTGACACAGGAGATGCTTTGCTATAAATGGAGTGTGCATCCCTCACTTGTATCTATCTGACAGCACCAAAACTAAATGGAAATCTCCCAGCTAACCATGATGAACACACTTAAACACATACTTTGCTATGAATGGAGTGTGTATATCCCTCACTTGTGTCTATTTGACAGCACCAAAACCCAACGGAAATCTCCCAGCTAACCGTGATGCACACACTTAAACACATACTTTTCCTTATTCTTTCTGTGTGTTTTTCTTGTAGTCTCGGTGCAAGAAATCTGGAACTTCTGTGATTATAACAATCAAAGTCATAAGTAAGCACAAGATGCCCACCCACCTCTGCAGGCAACTCACACAGGTGAAATAGCACTTCCCACTCATTAAATGTAGACCATATGAAGTGAGTTCCTTCTGTAAAGCACAGAATGGAAAGGGGTGAAGACTAGTTGGACCATGAAGAGTCCTGGGAAGTGTTTCCTCAACCCAGCGCTCCAACTTCACACCAACAGTGCCCAAGTCCACTAGAAGCATGCATTATTGGTGTACTTCAACTTCACACCAACAGTGTTCAAGCACATTAGAAACATGCATCTTGGTGTGCTCCAACTTCACACCAACAGTGCCCAAGCATGTTAGAAACGTGCATTCTTGGTGTGCTGTTTTATGGCAATGATGGTCTCCTCTGAAAGTGTTTCCATTGTCCCTATGAAATAATAAATAAAACAAGACAAATCCAAACTGAGGGATGTTCTACAAAATACTCCTTAGAACTATCATAAAAAAAAAACAAAACAAGGAGAAATTACCCTTGATAAAAGGATCCTAAAGAGAAATCATGACTGGTTTCTTATCATAAGAGCAAAAAGGACATTAGGTAAAATTTAAAATGCATAATACATAAATATATACATGCATGAGTAAAGTAGCTACTTTCGTGACTAAAAGTGTGTTAATATTGGTTCATTAGTTATTAGAAATGTGACACAGTAATAAATAGTCTTATTAAATTAACCCATGTTAGAAAACAAAATGTGCTATATGTTTCTTAATTGTAGATCCTTGATCCTATACAGGATCATAAACATTATATGTGTACAAATGACCTGAAGACAGAAACATAACTGTCTAGGGAAAGAGAAGGGACTGGGGTATGGAGGGGACAGAAAAAAAGTATCAAAATATTCCAATATGTAAATGCATATTTGTCTAAAAATGTCTATATGAAAAGACAGTTCCATGCACAATGACTATATATAATGAAACTTTTATAAATTTTTATTTTATTTTATGTGTATGCCTGCATGTATGGCTGTGTACCACCTGCGTACTTGATGGCCATAGAGGTCAGAAGAAGGCATTGGATCTCCTGGACTGGAGCTTGTAAACAGAAGTTACTCTGTTCCTCCCCATCCTGCAGCTGCTTCTAAATAATCACTCAGAAGCTTAATATTAATTAGAAACTATTTGGCCTATAGCTCAGGCTTATTACTCACTTGCTCTTATAACTTATATTAACCCATTTCTATTAATCTACATTTTACCATGACACTTGTGGCTTTACCTGGGCTCTAGCAAGTTGCTTCTCCAGCAGCTCACTGGCGTCTCCCCAACTCCACCCTTCTCCTCTCTATATCTCTTTTCCACCTAGCTGTATCCTGTCTTGTTATAGGCTAATTCAGCTTTTATTATCAACTAATGAGAGCAACATATATTCATAGTATACAGAAGGGTTATCCCACAGCAGGAGTTACAGATGGTTGTGAGCTATCATGTGGGTTCTGGGAATGAAACCCTGACACTCTGGACAAGCAATCAGAACTCTTAGCTACTGAGCATCTCTTCAGTCTCTCACAATGAAACCCTTACACAAGATTAAAAAGCTAATAATAGAGGAAACTAGCTATGTGATTAGAGATCTATGAGAACTCTCTCTGCTATCTTTGCAATATTTATTTTAGGAACATCTAAACTGCTCTAAAGAGTTTGTTTTCTTAAAGTATCAGAGGAGAAAAAAGTAACACACTGACTTAAACATCTATTGATTTTGGTTCCTCTGAAGTAACACATTTGTTTGGTTTATTTCCAAAACATGATCATTTCATTAGGGTCCGAAGAGAAAAAAACATGCATATTCATTCATTCTTTCAAAAAGCAAATATTTACTAGCAGTAGCAATAATAGCTAACCTTTATCAAATATTTATTATTACCAGATAACGTGGCTTGGGTTTTGGCATACATCATCTCATCAGTGCATACAACATCATGAGACATTATTAACTCTGCTTGTCTTTATTGCCTTTAGTTTATAGGTGGAGAAACTGAAGCTTACACAACAGCTAAGTGTCTTGCCAAAGGTCATTTTCAAAGCTGAGGTATGACTATAAATAGCCTATCTGTCCTCTTTAGTTTTTGCTTATTTTTAATTTTTTTTTTAAGATTGAAAGCAGGACCCCGTTGAATCCTGAGCAAGTTTTGCCCCAAAACTCCACCCACAACCCCATGCTGTTAGATTCCTTATCTGACAAAAAATGAGTTCAGCTGCAAAGAACCGAAATGGGCGTACAATGACTAACTATACTGAGAGAGTTTTGTTTCTCCTGTGAAAGGACGGGAGCTTGTATGGTCTAGTTGGATGTGTGAGATACCTCAGTGACACTGTGGCTTCACACTTGATGTCTACAGCTTTGAGGAGAAAGAACTTATTTTGGTTCAGAGTTGCAGAGTTTTCAGTCCATAGCTTTTGGTTGTTGGTTATGGGCTTGGAGAGAGTCTGGACCAGACATCATAGCAACAAGAAGTTCCTCACTTCTTAGCAACGGGAACCAGACAGAAAGAAATGACTTTGGGCAGATAGAAGTTTCAAAGGCATTCTCTCAGTGAGCTATTCCCTCCAATGAGACTCCACTTTATAGTGCTATTTTATTTATATTTTAATAAATAATGTTTTCCTGGTAATTAGAGGGCAAAACTAATCCACTAGAGGCCAGGCAGTGATAGTGCACACCTTAAATCCCAGGATTTGGGAGACAGAGGCAGATGGATCTCTGTGAGTTCTAGGCCACCCTGGGCTACACAAGATCAATACAGGAATACATCCAGGCACTAGAGGGAATATAAGGGAGGAGATGCAGACTCAGGTCTCAGTCTGCAGTTGCTCAACCTTGATAGAGGTACGACTTCCCTAGTGGTTTGGCTGTTTTGCTTTTCTGATCTACAGCTTGATTGAACTCAATATCTGTCTCTGACTTTTTGCAGGGTCCCTCTGCAGACCCCACTGAAGAATTGAGCCAGCTGCCTGGGACTGACCATGTCTGAGGAGGGGAAGGGCTCTGCTTGTGACTCAGCCCTCAGATTTCGGAGACAATAAGACTCAGCAGGGAGTTGAATCAAGGAGGAGCTTGTTTATTTTCTTACAGCAGGCAACTTATAAAGCAAAATCTCACAAATCCCAGAAGAAGTGGATGGGAAGCTAGCCAATCACATCAGCAGTTGTGTTTGCGTGAGCTGCAGCCCCCGTAGCTTCTAATGGAGATTCCCAGGACATCAGGCACTTTATTCTTACCCATCTTTAACTCCAATTATCTTTTATGTAAACAGGTCAGGTCTCTTCCCCCCTTGCTCCCCTTCAGTGCCATCTTGGCTGGGAATAATTTTTGTCGGCTTTGTGATGTTACTGTTTTATGAATTCCGCATCTTTTTCTAGCTGCTACACTTTTGGCGTAACTATCACGCTTTTGGCGTAGCTGTCATGCTTTTGGCACCAATTGTGCCTTTTTCTGTCACTGTTTTTGTCCCTAACTTGGCCACTTCAAACTCCTATATGCTCGATTCAGCCCAGAGATTTTTATTATTGATGCTATATCTGGCACCCAACGTTTGGGTGTGTATGAATTCATGAAAAAGCCATTTGCCTGTGGCTTTACATCCAGTAGACTAGGCCAGAGCTACAAGCTGCTGGATTCACCATTCAGGAGGCTGGGTTTTTCTCTTTTCACTTACAGTAGGCTCTCCATGAGACCCCTTCTCGGGCTGCTACCAAACTTGGTAGCCACCTTGAAATCTATTTTACTGTTCTATACAACAGCAATAAACCTCACATCTTCATTGGCATCATCGGCAGATTTGGTAAGACAATTGGGAATTCTTAAAGGGAGGAATTATTTAAAAGAGAGCATTTTTTGCATATTAAAAATGGGAAAAACCATTTTAATGGAGGGATTTGGGTCTCTGGATGATGATGTGCTAGGCAGTTTGAAAGTGGGATGATTAAATGAGAGGAAGATAATTTAGATGGGATTTCTGTAATATCAGTTGCAAACATTATCAGCATGATAAGTTTTGTTTTATCACTAAACAAGTTGGTTAATCTGAGTGCTAAACTTAATAAAGCAGATCACAGAGATACTCAAATACAGAGAGGAATTTAATGAAAAGTCAGTTTTAGCATGGCATTATAAGGTTACAGAGGAACCCTAAGGTTTTCAAACAACCAATCTTAATATATCCAGTAACCATACAGAATTTGCCAAATGATAGCATAAAAACTGAATGGACTCCTGTGCCAATGTCAGATTTAAGGGGATTCAAGGAAGTAGTAGTCTCACATGTCATATATTCACCTTTTGTTAACAAATGTTAAACTTGTGGTCAATTTGAAATAGAATTATCCCTAAAAACGGGAGAGAATTGGTTAAAGGCTTGTTAGCTTTTGGTCCACAATTACAATGGAGTATGTGGTTCAGAGAAGATGCTAAGATTATTGAACAATGAAGTAAAGCTAGAGGTGTGGAAATTTCCCAAGATCAACTTCTCAGAGAAACAGATTACACTGCTATAGAAAACCAGTTCCTATTAGATGGTCACATCCTGGCTTTATGCCATGCAGCAGCTTTGAATGCTTGGGACAGAATTGAAGAAGTAGGAAAGAAGACCAAATCATTTACTAAAGTGATACAGAATCCAAAAGAAACTTTCACAAATTTCTTACAAAGATTGACATCAGCAATAAACAGAATAATATCAAATTCAGAAGCTAGACAAGTAATAATTGAATCCCTGGCATTTGAAAATGCCAATTCTCTATGCAAAAGGACAATTAGGCCTTTAAAGGTAAGGTCAGAACTTTTGGAGGAATGTATCTGAGGTACAATTAATATAGAATCTCACGACCATGATGATTCATGGATGGAAGAGGTGATTTCCAGAAGTTTGAGGAAAAATGGAAATGTCAAATGTTACAATTGTTGCAAACAAGATCACCTTAAAAGGGATTGTAGACATAGTATTCCTGGAAACAATGTCATCCTAAGAGTAATTCATTCAGAATATCCCTCCCTTCTGGATTATGCAGAAGATGTGGCAAAGCCAGGCACTGGACTAATGAATGTAGGTCAACGAGGAATACTTAAGGTAATTTTTTTTGCCATTGGAAAACTCCATGAGGGACCTCTCATAGGCCCTTATGTTTCCTGCCATTTGTAGAGGAAACTCCTTCTCAGAGCAACTAAAGGACCTAATGCCTATTGTAAGAAACAATACTGCTCTGGATAAAAGAACAGCTATAGAAAAGAGAATGAAGAATTCAGGAGAAACCATAAAGCAGATACTTTGTCCAATTTCTATAAATGAACAAAGACCAAAACTAAAAATACAAGTACATAATGTCATTGAAGATCTGGTAGACAGAGGTGCAGGTGCAACAATAATTTCTTCAGAATCTTGGCATCCCAACTGACCTCTTCAGGACATAAATGTTCAGTTTTTAGGGATCATAACTTTATCTCAGATAAAGCAGAACTTGAGATGGGTCAAATGTATAGAACCAGAAGGACAAAAGGAATATGAAAATTGTGGCTAATATAGCAATGAATCTGTGGGAATGTGATTTGTTATAGCAATGGAATACTCAGATTAACATTCTCCCAAACCATAAATTAATATATGTTTCTGGGAAAAAAATGTCACAACAGATTATAAAGAACAGTCACTGACCATTCAGGCTGTATAAGAACGGGGCACAACAGCTGCTGATATTTCAAAGGCACCAACAGTGCTACCTTTAAATGGTTGACAGAAAAAACTATATGGTTTAAACAATGGTCTTTAGAGAAACTACAGCATTTAGAACAGCTGGTATAGGAGCAACTAGATTCTTAGCATAGTGAAGAATCAACCAGCCCTTGAAATTCTTCTGTATTTGTTGTTAAAAAGAAATCTTAAAAATGGAGAATAGTAACCGATCTAGGAGCTGTTAATAAGGTAATTCAGCCAATGGGTTCTCTGAAGTCTGACATTCCTTTGCCTTCTCTACTGCCTAAAGGATGGCCTCTTACAGTTAATGATTGAAAAGATTGTTTTTTCACTATACCTTAACAAGAAAAGGACAGAGAAAAATTTGCTTTCACAGTGCCTATTTATAATAATTCTCAGTCTGCTAAGAGATCTTAATGGAAGATTCTCTCACTGGGAATGTTAAATAAATTTACAAAAATTAGATCACAAAAGGTGCAAATTAGGAGATGTTGATTGTAGACTCTTAATGATTTTTGAAGATTGGTAGAAGACATTTCCCATCTATGGTGCAATATTGTGATAGGTTTTGATGATCTGATTAATTTAAATAAAACCTTAGATAGTAGAAAGGACTTAAATAGTCCCAGGGAATTATCAGTTGAAGCTGAAAGAGAATTGATTTTGACTGAAGAGAAATTACAGAAATAAAATGGATCAAAGTCCTTATGATTCTGTCTGAAAGTCAAAATTATATGCTATTCTTATGTTACAAAGGAATTTTAAAGAATTTCTCAACATAGTTACTGATTTGCAATATGCATAGAGAGTTGTTTTGCATATTGAAACTGCTGAAAGTATACCATATAATACAGAATTGATTTTATTATTTATTCAGTTACAAGATATAAACAGAAAAAGGAATAATCCCACATATATAACCACATCTAATCCCATATGGGTTTGCCAGTTCCTCTAGCACAAGGTAATGTAGAAATCAATAAGTTATTGATTAAAAATGTGCTGAAAGTCTCAGAATTTCATTGAAAAAATCATGCCAGTAGCAAAGTTTAAAAATAAGACTTTTCCATCATGTGGCAACAAGTCAAGGAAATTGTAGGGAAAAGTCTTTCTTGTTCTTTATACAACCAAATGCTACTACCTGCATGAAGTAACCAAAAGGGTACTCCAAGTGATAAAAATCTGACAGATGGATGCATTCTATTATGTAGAATTTGGAAAACTAAAATATGTACACTACATTCAAATTTTCAATTAGCAACTCTTTGAGTTCAGAAAAGACTGATTCTGTAATCACAAATTTGTTAGAAGTTATGGTCGTCCATGGTATACCTGTGCAAATAAAGACAGACAATGCTCTAGCATATGTCTAAGAAAACAAAATTGTTTTTTGCTTCTTATACTATAAAGCATATTACAGGTATATCAAACAATCCTGCAGGGCAGGCAATAAAAAGATCAAATCAAACTCAAAAGGATTTAAGCAGAAAGGGATGATAAAGACCCCCCAGAAATAGATGGCATAATGCTTTATTAACTTTGAATTTTCTAAATGCTAATAAAAAGGAAGAAAACCCGTAGAGAAATAATGAAAATAGAAAAAGCTATGAAATTAAATTAGCTGATACACTTTAAAGATATACTGTCCTCAGAACGGAAACCAAGACATGTATTACATTGGAGAAAGGGTTTTGCTTTTGTTTCCACAGAAAAAGAAAAGCTATGAATACCATCAAAATTTATAAAGATTCTATTTGAACAAGAGACACTTCTTTATTAGAAGAGATGGCAGTTCATCAAACAGCATGGTCATTTAATATAATCTATAAAACTAACAAGTGTTTTTATTTGATCAGATATAACTTGCCAAAAGAGAATTTCTCTAAAATTAGGGTTGTGGAAGGGTTTTATTTTCATCTTTTCAGGAGAATAAAGGTATCTAGCTAAGGAATCCAAAGATCGCTGGAGAAATGAGACATCTGAAGTAAAAGGACAAATTATCTAGCAAAAGTATCCCAAGAAAAGGAGCAAATTGCATATTGGTATATCATATTTCCAACAGGATAAAATTTCATAAAGCTTCCCAAATGCTTGTTTCTGCTATTCTCTATAGACATACAATGAAAATGGGCTTTTTGTAGTCCCAATCCAGCTAAGGATTTAAAAAGGAGGATGGTGCTCCACAACAATAATTCCTCCAGGAATCTGATAATACCACTAAGCTGAGAAGCATCACCTAAAGATCGGCTTTTGGACTGCAAACTGTTCAGAGCAGTTTCAAAGTGGCTGCCTGAGATGATCCAGTCTCACAGACTACTCTAGCCAGAACTGAAACAAGCCCATCATTTTCCCTTTACGCAGAAACTAGACAGCAAATGATAAAGCTACCTCTCTCTGGATTTGACAAATAACCTGACTTTTTCTTTTCAGGATCTCCTAAAGATGCCATCACTCCCAGATAGCAGGAAGTAAATTTAAGAACACAATGCCCACATTCCCAAGAGGTGGGGTGGGTGATTTTTGCTCATTCAATGGGTTATGGATATTTGTTATTGTTTAGGTGGGTTGCAAGTTGTTATTGGTTATGGTCTGGAAGAAAGCTGAACAAAGGTGATTAGATTCAGAGTTCTTATTTGAAATGAAAAAAGAGGAGATACACATATGATAGGATAAAAGGGTAGAATCTACTTTGAAAAGTAAAAGGGAGGATATAGATAAAAAGATAAATTATTGAATCTACTTTAAGAAAGCAACTATTAGTTTTAAATATTTTACATTGGATTGAACATTTGTATTTTGTATACAAATTTTGTATATTAATACAAATTTGAGATTAATTTTGTTAAAATACTAGACATGCATTTCTATACTTGTTCAAAATATTGTACCTATACATCTCATTTAACAATGCAATGCAAATCTATTATCCTTGAAAATTATTATTACCACCTTTTTAGGATAATAAGGTAATGAAAGTTAGTAATTAGTCACCTATTACGATCAAACTTGTAATCACATTAGGTATGTTTTCAAAGTCAAACAAAGATATATTTTAAATAGACAGGTCATCTTCAAACACTTCAGAGATATATAGAATGTGGCATTTAAGTTGTTATAATAACATCAGTTCTTTTTTCTTTTTTTATGTCAATGAGACATGTCTGCCCCTGGCTGTTGTTAAAGGCTACTTGTATGCTCCTGGCTGCTCAGCCCTGAAATGATCACATGGATACTATATTAATTAAATCACTGCTTGGCCTATTAACTCTAGCTACTTATTGACGAGCTCTTACATCTTAATTTAACCCATTTCTATTAATCTGTGTATTGTCACATGGTTGTGACTTACCAACAAAGTTCTATCCCGCATCTGTCTCTGGCAGGGCTACCTGGCTTCTCATGGCTCTGCCTTCTTTATCCCAGTATTCAGTTTAGTTTTCCCCATCTAACTCTATTCTGCTAAGCCACTGGCCAAAACATTTATTCACTAACCAATAAAAGCAACACATATACAAAAGAACTTTTTACATCACCTCCCCTTTTCTGTTTAAATAAAAAAAAGTTTTAAATTTAACATAGTAAAATTACATATGACATTACAGTTACAATATTTATATCTATTTTTATCATAACTAAGGAAAACTATAATTATAACTATCTAGTCTTCAACTTCATCAGAGGTCCCAGAAGGATATAATATTGCCTAAGTAAACAGGAAGTACATTATAAGAAACTTCCAAAACTCTAGAACTGACAGAGAAATCTCTCTGACTGGACAGTCACTCAAAGTTCTTCTATAACATAGAAGCATCCACCTTTAGCCTACAGGCCCATAGTATTTGGCAGACATTTCCATGAAGCAAGAAATTTCAAAGACAGTTCCACCAATATTGACATTTTGTCAGTCACTTCTGTGTCCTGCAAACTTTCTGGCAGACTCTTTCATGAAGCAGGATCCCAAAAGGACGTTTCACTTTTAGACAAGTTCAGCAGTCATTTCTCTGTGAGTTCTACATGTCCAGTTCATACAGCATAGCATCAAGCAGTCCAGGCAAGAGCATTTTCCCACCCAAGTGGCTAACCAATGCCATAAAGAGTCTCTTCAGTGCCCATCATCATCTTGAAGTTGATTGGTGCTGCCAGGAACAAATGTGTCTCATTGTCATAAGTCTTACATTCTTAAAACATTTTAAGTGCCATATTCTGAAGGTCTCTGAAAGGTTTAAAGAATCCCTATCTAACTGGAATATATCTCTATATATCTAGAAAACCTAACTAACATGACTACAAGCTTGACTATTATAGATGATTATCTATTAACCTGCATTTCTTAAATATGTATTACATTTTTACATTTACATTTTTAAATGAGCTGCACAAACATAATACCTTAACCAAGAGCAGAAATATATATTTATATATAATATAGAAAATATTATATATACTATTTATATATATATATTTATATATACCTATATACGTAAAACAAAATTGACCTTAAATTTGTATCAATAGAGTGACATCCATACCAATCCAAATCTCTCTAGCATATCCCCCTTTAAATGTTAAACAATATTAATGAATTTGGGCATAGTACTCTCCAAACTGCTTCTTGCCTTTTGTTGGACAAAGCAACTTTCGGGGGTTCTTATGGCAACCTTTCAGGGGTGGGTCTTGGTCCATAAAACCACATTAGGCTGGAATAAATCCATAGGTTCTCATCTCCTGTGGAAACAAAAGCAGAACCTCTTTTCCAAAGCAACAAATCCTAGACCCAACTTTTGAAATCAAGATATTATTAAAATATATATATTGATTTAGCTTAACACCCCAGACAATGAAATGTCTCTATTTAGTTCCTTCACAGTCAAAAAATTAAAAGAAAACATAATAATATATGTAATCAGACTCTCTGTGTATTTTCCATCTTTATATGGCTTATTTTTCTTTATTTCTTTAATCTATGACTGTCTGCACTCAGTCTCTTTAAAGATTTTGTTTTATTTTTTTTTAAATGATTGACTCCTTGTTATAACTCTCTATACTCTTTTTCATCTTTTTCCCAAGCCTAGGTATATTTATCCAACACTGTGACCCATTTAGAGTTTTGTTTTGTTTTGTTTTGTTTTGTTTTTTTTTTGTCTGAATCTGTCTTTACTGTGTATCTGTGATTATTTTCTGTCCAGGAGCATTTCTTAAAATGCTAAGCTGCAGCACAACTAGGGTTGAGGCTGCTTTGTATTTTGGCTCCAAACAGTTCACTGCCTTTGAGACTGACTGGTGAGAGCCATGCTTACCACCTCAACTCTGATAACCAATTGGCCCATGCTGCCACCAAGTAACTTGTGGTACACTGCCCATAAGCTGTAGTCAAGTGGTCGGCCTCCTGAAAGTGCCAGACTTTGTGCTGGCAGCATGGCCCGCCCAGGGAGTTAATGTTTTTAAACATGTTGTTCTTGTTGTTGTTTTTTTGCTACCACTGAATCAGAAAGACCTCTCTTAAAGGAGCTTCAGCATGCCACCAGCATGTGGCTAAACTTTGTTTTTTAGTGTCTAGAATTCCTTTCCAATCCCTTTCAGATTTTATGTGGATTTAGCTAGCACACATTGGAGCACCAATCTGTAGTTGGAGGCCGCTTGTTTGTTCCCAGCTGCTCAACCCCCAAATAACCACACAGAAAATGTATTAATTAAATTACTGCTTGGCTGATTAGCTCTAGTTTCTTATTAGCTAGCTCTTACATCTTAATTTAAGCCATTTCTATTAATCTGTGTATTACCATATTGTTGTAACTTTCCAGCAAAGTTCCATCCGGTGTCTGTCTCTGGTGGGGCTACATGACTTCTCTTGACTCTACCGTCTTTCTTCTGGCATTTAGTTTGGTTTTCCCTGCCTACCTCTATTCTGCCCTGCCAGGCCCAAAACAATTTCTTTATTCATTAACCAATAAAGGCAAAACATATACAGAAGGACTTCTCACATTATCTCCCCTTTTCTGTCTCAATAGAAAGGAGGATTTTAACTTTAACATAGCACCAATCTTCTTCAGAGAAGGTGATGGATATCAAGGGAACTCCACATGAATCTTGTTTTCTTTGGGACAAAAGTAAGCCACTGGGCAAGAAAGTGCCCTTGCTTTAAGTGTTTATAGTATGCTGTCCTAATGTTTTGTATGGCAATGCAAGTTATGATATAAAGTAAATTATGTACAAAGTTTTGCACTCACCAAGATAGGATAGATAATGGAATATTTTCTCTGAATTTGTGAAATGCAAATGGACTAGACATTGTTGATGTACATACTGCCTAAACATATTATATACAATCATTATGCTTATTGTGTATAGTTTTTATATTAGTTATAACATTTTAATTTTAGAAAAAAGGGGAATATAGTAATATTTTATTTATGTTTTAATAAATAAAGCTTTCCTGAAGATCAGAGGTCCAAACTAAACCACTAGAGGTCAGGCAATGGTGGCACACACCTTTAATCCCAGGATTTGGGAGACAGAGGCAGATTGATCCCTGTGATTTCAAGATCACCCTGAGCTACACAAGATTAATGCAGAAACAGATCCAGGTGGTGATGGCCTACACCTTTAATCCCAATACTAGGGTGTCGCATGCCTTTAATCCCAGCACTAGAGGGGAATAAAAGATGGGAGGAGATTCAAGCTCAGGTCTCAGACTGCAGCTGCCCAGCCTTGGTAGTGGTAAGCCTTCTCTAGTGCCTTGGCTGCTTTGCTTTTTTGATCCTTAGCTTGATCTGTCTCTGGGTTTTTATTACTCATCATATACCTACTCCTAAAATTTTCACCACCTTTCTTGCAGCTCCAACTGGAGGCTAAGTATCCCCTTCATGAGTCCTATGGGATACACTTCATATTCAAACTATAATAAGGAAATGACGGAAGACATGAATGCCCAGATTTCTTCAACTAATCAAACAGCTCTTCCCTTTAAAATTCAATCCCATTGTATGTGTGTTCCCAGATGGAAGAAGAGAACTGAAAAATACAGAGTGCTACACCAGAGCTTCCCCCAGATGCCCAGCGGTCTTCTGTTGTTGTGTTTTTGTCAGAATACTGTCATCTGTATACTACAGCAACTCACAGACTTAGTTCAGTATTTCCTTTAATGTAAACACCCACACACTGCTTCTCAAAGTGAAATAGGACTCAATGAGTAAAGAATAAGGTGTTGTTAGCTTTAAAAGGACTCTGAAAAAGTGATTGTTGGAGTCATGAAAGGATAGATATTGAACACCAACTGGGAAGTCTGCATGGTTCTTAAATTGCAAGATTACAGGGATAGAAAGACACCGAGGATAGTTTGTGATGTTAAATCACAGTTAATCAGTCAAGACCATGTCACAGGCTGTAGTGATACTTGTACAGAGAAAAGAATGTCACTGACACCCAGCAGGAAAGAAGCGTAGAGTCTTCCCAGAAGAAAGAGCACCTGATCTTTAGCAGGAAGGAAAGTATTAGAGGCCATAGGACAGGACCATTCATTTCAGGTGTTGAAGTGAAGATGTGTGGTGTCGCTTAGCAACGAAAAGCAACCTGGTGCTGATGAGGTTCAGGACTTGTCTTCTCTCTCTCTCTCTCTTTCTCTCTCTCTCTCTCTCTCTCTCTCTCTCTCTCTCTCTCTCTCTTCCTCCATCGGTCAAGTCTGGGGGGTAACTGTCTGACCACGGCAGTTAGAGAAGCCTCTCCTGTTGTCTCTAGCTTATCTATCATTTATCTCATAACAATTTACAAATCAAGAAGCATCTGTGGGATGCATAAAAAGCAACCACTTCATCTGTTTACTTTTAGAGCTACCTATCAACCTGACATTGTTTCTTTCTGATATAATTTCATAAACAACATTCAGAGATTAAACCTTGGGGTAGCCTTCTGCATTATCTTACACTTGTTTTTCTTTTATTTCATTGTAAATTATTTTGTAAATTTATTTGTGTAGAACCAGAATGTTGGAGTAAGAATCATATCTAATATGTGTCTACATCCCCCCCCCAATTTTTTTCTTTTATTTGAGACAGAATTTCTGTAGTCCTGGCTGTTCTGGTATTCTCTTTCTAGACAACTTTGGCCTTAAACTCAAGAGATCAGCCTGCCTCTGCCTTCTGAGTGCTGGGGTTAAAGGTTTACACCACTACACCAGACTTCAAATTTTTTCGTAACATAAGCCATAGTAGATGAATAAAATTTATTGCCATTGAATGTCTATGTAATAAAAACTAGGGGTCCATGGCATGTATAACGGGGAACCATTTCTGTTGTGGAAACAATTAGGAAGTTCACTTCTACCATTATTTGAAGTCATTCTGGTTACACTTTTTGGTGGCTCAGTTGACGTTTCTGCTGTTGATTACTGTGACACCAGATGTGTGGCGAATCATTTTGGGATTCCTGTTTCTACATGATTGCAGAGAGATGTTTATGTATACAATTCCTGTACCTGCTGAGGCCGCATCAACAGCAAAGAAAGATGGTAATAAGAAAAGTAAATTTATTTCCTACAAATTTTGAAAGAACTGAACGTGATCCATAGAAAGTTATTCTCATAGGCTACTGCTCGCTTGGAGGAGCATAGCAGCTTCCCAATAGCTTTATTTATGATGCACTTTCTGTTTTTGCCTCGTGCTGTGGCACAGCCAGTAATCTTGTTTTGCAATGCAATATAACCAGGAGCCCTGGGATCTGATCCCTAATGCAATGCTTCTCAGAGTGGAGCCCAGGAACTCCTGTGAGGGCCTGCAGGAGTGCGAAGTTCTGAAAGCTGAAAATGTTACTGGGGGCAAAACACTGAAGAGAAACTGGTAGAGGAGACCAGAAGGCATGGCGAGTGGTGGAGAGAGGAGAGCAAGGCTAAAGACTATTTCTGGTATCAGGAAACATGCAGCATTGCAGAGAAAGATCTGAATGTGAATAGCTTTGTGAATGTTGGGTGTAAGAACAAGACACATGCACAAGCCATTAAAACTGTAGTTTCAGTCAATGCAAATCTTCATATAAAGTCACAAAGATTGAGAGTACTTCTTGGGAACAAAGCAATTAGGCATTTTAGGGCTTCTGTGGCTGTGGAAAAAGAAGGGAGGCTAGAGGTGGGGACTGGCAATGAGGGGAGACAAACAGGAAGAGGCAGGGATCAAGGAGAATGCAGAAGGTAAGTGGAGGCACAGCACTGTGCTGGCTACTTTATGTCAAGTTGACACAAGAAAAGAGTCACCTGAGAGGTGGGAGCCTCAGTTGCAAAATGCCTATAGGCAAAACCTGTGGGACATTTTCTTAATTAGTGATATATGTAGGGAGACTCAGCCCATTTTGAGTTGGTGTCATCTCTGGGCTGGCGGCCTCTGGTTCTACAAGAAATCAGGCTGAGCAAGCCATGAGGAACAAGGCAGTAAGCAATACCCCTCCTGCCGTGTCTGAGTTCCTGTCCTGCCTACTTTCAATGATGAACTGTTGTCTGAAGTGTGAGTGAAATCAACCCTTTCCTTACCACATTGTTTTCGGTCGTGGTGTTTCACCACAGCGGTAGACACCTAATTAAGAGAAGGACCAACAAACCTTATGCTTCTGTGTGATGAAGCACAGCATATCACATAGCAACCTAAAAAGGGAATTTAATTTTAATCCCTTCCCGTAATAACTACAGTAGAATGACAAAGGAACAGTCATTCTACTGTGGTTATTAGGGGAAGGGATTTGCACAGAACTCAGGCCAGAAGCAGGGTGCAGAGAAAATCTCCTTTGATGCCTCGGCCCTCAGTGGGGTGCTTTAAACAGCAGATGACAGTTGTCTAGTCATCAGCCAGCTTTGTCTGAATCTTATT
Organism: Myodes glareolus; assembly: GCF_982192425.1. Classification (NCBI taxonomy): domain Eukaryota; kingdom Metazoa; phylum Chordata; class Mammalia; order Rodentia; family Cricetidae; genus Myodes; species Myodes glareolus. Next base: position 10,036,659 of record NC_142051.1, on the reverse strand, counting down.
TCCCCTATCTTCATGGTGTCTGTCTGGTAGATAAGACTGAAACGGCTTCTTCTTTGCTTTCTTTATACCAAAATGCACAGGAATTAATATCTCCTTCAGTTCTTATTTTCGTATATATCCTTTGTTTATAGAACTCATACTGAGTTTCACCCCCCATATGTATATGCATATGAACACACACACACACGTGTGTGCTCACACATGCATAGTGATATACATAAAACAAATATGCACACGCAATCGTTCTTTTTGTGTTTGTAGTAGTTCTTTGGGTCTTTTTCAATGTAGAATGTGATATTATATGATATGTATTTTCCTTGAATTGAAATTAGTTATAAGAAGATAGATATATTGTCTTGATAAACCAGCTTGTCTTCATCTTAGGCTTGGAAGCCGTCTTATATCAAGACAAACTAGACTCATTCCTGCCTATGATTGAATCTGTTTCTCAAGGACTAGGACATACCTCAAGTGTAACCTTAACTACAAATGGTTCTGTACCTCCTGTTCCAGGAGTGGCAGTCATGTCTTTGTTTCAAAAGTTGTTTATAACCTTCTTGCAATCCTACCTTTGTCTCAAGAGGTTGCTATGACTGCCCTATGACTATCTTGCAATCATGTCTTTGTTTCAGGAGGTTGTTATGACTAACTTCTTAAGCTTATATTCTGCTCCTGTAACCCCACCTATTTTACCCACCAAATCCATTTGGAAATTTTCTACCTCTGAGCAATAAAAACCTTGCCTTTCTCGTATCTAACGCTGACCTCTTGATCTATGCTTTTAGGGAGAGATAGCCCATATGCATGTATATTAGAAAGTTTTAATTGATTGCGTACTTTAATTAATTTGACTCTGATAATTTGAGTCAGTGGTTAAAACTAGTAACTGAAGTCACAGTAATTGTTAAATACTGATACATCCAAGTAAAAATTCTTGTTAATTCCAAAGATGTGAGGAGAAAGACCACTGGCCCAAATCATCAGAGCCAAATGAAGTGAACTGTAAGCAATAAAAAACAAGTCATTTCATATGTAAAGATGACTACTATTTCATTAACTATACATTTCATATGTAAAGATGACTACTATTTCAATAACTAGACATTGCCAAGCAATCAGTGTTTGTCTCCAGGATATCTGGCTTTTCGGGCCTCATCATAAAGGAAACAGAGTCAGCTTTTGTTATCATTTGCTGCTTTCTCTTTCATCCTTCCTTTCACTTTTAATGAATCATTTGGTAATTATGCCCTCAACCACATTTTTTTTGGATAGTGGTTGGACATCAGAATTAAATACATAAATAAACTCAGAGGGAGGACATATGTATCATCACCTGTGTTGGAGACCAGCTTTGACAAGTATACCATTTAACAGGGTAGGGGCATGAAGATTAGAAAAATGTTAGGAAGGAGGAACAAAGATAAAAAAGAACGACAAAGTGTTGTAGGAGCCCACTTGTTTGTTCCTGGCTGCCCAGACTCGAAATAACCACACAGAAACTGTACTAATTAAATCATTGCTTGGTTCATTAGCTCTAGCTTTTTATTGGCTAACTCTTACATCTCAATTTAACCCATTTATATTAATCTGTGTTTCGCCACATGGCTGTGGCTTACCGGCAAGATTCCTGCATGTCTGTTCCCAGCTGCATAGTGTCTCCTCACTCTGCCTTCTTTTCCCAGCATTCAGTTTAGTTTTCCCTGCCTACCTCTATTCTGCCCTGCACAGACCCATGCAGATTTTTTATTAATCAATGGCATTTACAGCATACAGAGGGGAATCCCACATCAACTAAGAGGTAGAATAATAACGGGAGGGCAACTCAGAGAATACCGAATGCTGAATTCACCTGCATTTATTTTCCTTACACTTTTATACCCCAAAACAAAATGAGGAAGAAGACAAAAGGCTGCTTTAACATGATACAAAGGACAACTACAACAGTTACTGGCTTCAATACTTTGAGCCTTAAAGGTTCAAAGCCATTAATCCATGAGAAAGGAATTCTATTGTTTAGACAGTGAACCTACCCTAGACCAAGTATCCTGAAGGCAGCCACTCCCTAGGTCAAACCTTCTATCTCAAAAGAAGGGGAAGAAATATGTTTGAATTTCCTGACCTCTGGCCAGGGTGGAATGGATCTACCTGTATGGGCCATTTTAATGGCAAAACACTAAGTAACCACATTCTAAGTCAGGATGTGTAGCCACACTTGTTAACAACTTTGAACAAGTTAAAACTCTCTGACCTTCAGGCAAGGTAGATACAGGCTCACATTTTGGGGTCTCCACACACCTAGAAAGGCATTTGTGACTTCTAGCATCAGAAAGTTATTCTCCATTGATTAATTACCAGAATGCAACTTGTCCCTCCTGCCTCCATGTTTACTTCCAAGTCATGACCCAGAAAAGGAAGACAAGGGTGTAGCCATGGGAATCTTAATAGTAGTAAATTGGGTGACTTGGCAAACAAGCGTCCATAGGAATAAAGAAACTATTTGGTTGTACCTAAAGAACTTGGAAATCTGAGCAAAAGAGACTTGAATGCAGATTAAGACAACAGGAGGGAGGTCTTAAGTGCAGACATTAGGAGGCAGGTAAAACCCAGCAGCTGGGAGAGAGCAAGTCAAGGCAACTGCATGTGAGCTGTTTCCGTCTGGCATGGCTCATGACGACTGAGCCCTTCCTGTATCTCCAGTTTTGATCTGGAGTGATAGATCGTGTATCTCTTGAAAGAACTTGAGAATTCTAGACATTCTGATGGAGGTTCTGTATAACTACCTGAGTGAGGAAGCTGTGGGCTGTCTGGACTATGACGTCACAGGGCCTCCTGCTGCTTCTCCCACTCATTTCACAGAGAGGGAAAGCTTTGCCAGGGTCCCCATATAAGGAGCCATGAATCTGATACATGAGAAAAACATCTGGATACAGAATTACAGGGATCTCAGCATCCTTCCTCACCATGGGCACCTGCCCTTATTTATTTAAAGATGGCATCACACTGTAAGGCAAGACTTGGTATCCAGGATTCAGGCCACATACTAGAGGTAAAGAGCAACTCATTGGCCCATCCTTATTTTAACAAAAATTGACAGTGTAAAAACTTTAAATACTTAAAAAAGCATAGGTAATTAGTTTGAAGGGTTCCCATGCACCTGCTATCCATTCTGTCAATTCCTGTCCCTTCTTGTTTCTTCATACAAATTCACAAACCCTTGAGGCTCTCACATCTGGGTTACAGTGAAGCACATTCAGGGTATCATGTTTTAGTGTTCTTTAATGTGTGTCAGCAAAGGATGGACACACCTACCCCATACATCCCTTTACAGCCTTACATCCCTTTACTGTCCCTTCTTGTTTCTTCATACAAATTCACAAACCCTTGATGCTCTCACATCTGGGTTACAGTGAAGCACATTCAGGGTATTATGTTTTAGTGTTCTTTAATGTGTGTCAGCAAAGGATGGACACACCTACCCCATACATCCCTTTACAGCCTTACTGTGGTGTCATGACCACTCCCATAACATCATATATGTTAGTGTGTGTCAGCAAAGGATGGACACACCTACCCCATACATCCCTTTACAGCGTTACTGTGGTGTCATGACCACTTCCCATAACTTCATATATGTTCATCACAATCATATTCACGTTAATGCCTCACTTATCTGTAGCAGTGACTGAACGAGAACCTCTGACTTATTCAATTTATTGATTCAAGAACAAATATTGTTTCTCTGGGGCGATTGCTGTTCCTCACTCTGTCAAATCCTATCCCCAAAGCCTCTGTAAAAACTAGCTGAATTCTTAGAGTTTATAATTGTAGCCCCATTCTGCTGCTGTCTGCACTCAACGCCTTTAGGCACTGCCGAGTTATCAGGCACTGTGGGGAACCTTCACATGGATGAACTCACCTTTTATTTATAGAAGAAGAAGCAAAGTCATATCAGCTTTAAAGGATTTGCTCTGGGGTACACCCAAGCAAATGTAGAGCTGGGATTTGAATTCAGTGATTAGATCCCAGGGTCCTTTGTTTTCAGCAGCTTCCTGTATCTTCAAGTAGCACTTATTAACCACGTGCCTATTATAAAATGTATGTTTTTGTGGCGGTCTGAATAATCACGGCCCGATAGGATCATTTGCTTGAATGCTTCGTCATAAGGAAGTGGCAGTATTTGAGAAGGATTAGGTGTGTGCTTGTTGGAGTAGGTGTGGCTATGTTGGAGGAAGTGCATCACTGAGAGTGGGCTTTGAGGTTTCACAAGCCCATTACGGACCCAGGCCCCTGTCCCCACCCCCTGCCTCTCCCTGTGCATCAGGATGTAGCTTTCAGGTACTGCTCCACATGCCGTGTGTGCTGCCATGCTCCCATTGCCATGATGACCTCTGAAATGGTGAGCAAGCCCCCAACTAAATGCTTTCTCTCCTAAAGAGTGTGTCAGCCATGGTGTCTACAGCAATAGAACAGTGACGAAGACAACCTTTTAAAGGGTGTGAAAGAAGAAAGGAACAAAAGAAAGGAGAGAGATGGAGAGGAGGGAAAGAGGGGAAGAAGAAAAGGAAGAAAGGAAGGAATAAGAAAAGTGAAGGAAGGGAAGAATGAGCAGGAAAGAAAGAAAATTCTACTGAGACTTGTAAACTACCAAAGAAAAAGAAGCAATGAACTATTCCAAGGCACCACACAGCATCAGATTGTCTCTTTACTCATCTGAATTTTGTGGAAGCAGGTGCAATGTCCACATTAAGTACAGGAAAGAGACTCCTGGAGGGATCGAGGCAAACAAAGCAGTCCCCAAATCCTCCATCTCCTTACTCTATGTCTCCTTGGGACCCCACAGAAAGGGCTAAGTAGCTCTTATCTGGGATCAGCTTCTTCTACTGTGGGTAGCTGCTCCACATAAGGGGTTGGGTAAATGTTATGTGAACCAGAGATGAAGATTTTTGAATCTCAGTGACTAAAAATTAATTCATAGTCGATGGTGTGATGAGTCTATGACATTGCTGGCGGTGCCCACAAATGTCAGGTCATGTGGCTTTGCTTCAGTTTCGGTTCTGTACCCAGTGTGTACATTTTACATTGTGTATGACATCAAACCATGAGACAGTAATGACCACTGGTGGTACCTCAGCTCAATTTCAAGACTATTGAAATCAAATTCAAGACTATTTCAAGACTATTGGTGGAGAGGGCTAATATTTGGCAGACACTCAGCAACAGCTCTGCTTTGGAATCCACAAGCTTCCTGAAGCCATGGGCCTGCTCCATCTATTGCTGACAAGATGTGGACATAAAAACCTACCTCTTACAAAGTGCTTCTATCACAAGGTGTTTCCAGGGAGAAATGACTTACGCCTAAACACATCTGCTCACAGTAACTCATGTCCTGCTTCACCTTGTAAATATTACAACTCTTTCCGACTCTTCATAGCTCCTGCTACCTTTTCAGTCCCAGGAGTTCATTTTCATCCCCCATGCTTAGAATACAAACTCCAAGGTAGAAGAACCATGTCTATGTTCAATGTTTTACCATAAAGTATCCTACAACATAGTAGTCAGTTATTCAATAGTTATGCTATGAATAATTTGAGGACTGAATAAAATACAACTTTTAAATGCAGCTGAGAGAATGTTGATACTCTTTTCACAATGAGAAAATTGACAGCATAAATCCGATGTATTGATAATTATTCATTTGTAGTAGAATGACCACAAGCCACTGACAATTGTGTAATATTTTATTTTTATAATTGATGTGAAAATTAATATTAGAATAAAAAGAAAGAAGGAAAAGGAATATAAAAACCCCAGGGCCAAATGTACATGATTAATGTTGGGTCTTTTTTTTTTTTTCAGTCATAAAACTGAGGAAGAAATCTCACAGCCCACAGAACCCAATATTCCTTTTCTTTCCTTCACTCTAGAGATCCAGGTTTATGTAGGACCACAGCTGTTAGCAGGGAGAGCGGACCGAAGGAGCTTCCTTTCAGTCCAGTAACTTCCCTTCAGCTCATCCGACCCCACGTTGTCTCAAACATTCTGTTTTAGCATTTCCTGGTTTATGGTGTCTGAAATCTGAAAATTTAACAGCGTATTTCTAGGTGTAAAATTTAACTTCCCCTTACCTTCCACACAATCATTCACGGGAGTTCCAACTGTGCCACGGAGCTAGGACATGCATGTTTCTCCTAAGCATTATTTTAAGGTCCTGCTTGAAGTCACGCACAACAAACCACTTTTCCATGGTTACATTGCTCCTGGTGTCCAATTTCTCACATATGTGATTCCATTTCAAAAATACAACTTGAACCATTTTCCTGGTCATGTCATGTTACAATGCTGCAAGTGTTTCATAAAGCAAAAGGCCTGCAGTGGAACATTTGAGGAGCTACACACAAGTCTGGAATGCCAAATTAATTTCTGGACTATTTCATTATTGCAACGGTTAAAACAACTACTGCATCTTAAGAATTTTTCTTTGGAGAGAACTTATCAGTTTAGCATTAATGAGAAACAAACAGAAAATAACTGGACAACCTGATAATTCAAATGCTTTGCAAAAACCAATCTGTTTGAAAACTAATCACTCCCAGTAGCATGCTATAATTTTTACTTTTTATTCACTATAAGAATAATCTGTAAGCTTCATGCCTGTGCTCTAAAAATTTGCAATAAAATATCGATGTTCATGTCAGATGTAAGAAAGACATATGCCAGTTAATCTAAAAATTTAAATTAATGGTTAACGTGAACATCTTATTTTTTCCCCTTGTTTAGAGGATATTTAGCCTTTTCATTTCCCAGTGGACCAAGTCGTGGGGCTCAGGTAAAGGACACGAAGACTAAAGCATCAGTTTGTGTTGCCTTCATCGCATTTGCCAAGTCTCTTGGAAGATTGGAGAGGAAACCGAAAGGAAAATCGGAAAGATAAAGATGAAAAGATGTCTTTATTTTCAGTGGAGACTGAACACTAGATGCCCCAGAGATCCCTTCTGTCTGAATCCCCCTGACTAACTTCGCAGCAAGTGTGTGTCTGTACATAACATTCTCTGCCGCAGGCAATTCACCCCTTTGTACAGACAGCTCACTTACTGGCAGCTAGCTCTCAATGGTAAAGGCATTTTTTCTTCCTTTAAACTTTCCAAAGTCAGTCACAGTGCTGTCTTTTGGGACCTCGTAGAACAGGTCCAGCCCCATTGTAAATCTCACAGTCGGTGGGACGTTCAAGGACAGCTAGTGTAATGCTCTGCACATCTGCATAGCTGAGTAGAGTTACATTATTGGGGCAGGAGGGAGAGAGGTCAAGGGGGTTATGGAATGTTCATTGGTGCTGCTGGGTCTTGGATGCTCCCATTGGAGGGACAGTGGCAGAGGGATAAGGTGTTCTTCCTGACACAGGATGCTGGTGCATCATCTCCATTCTCAGTCCAGTTCTCTGCTATTCTACCCACAAGCAGATCTAAACTTTTCAGAAGTCAGAAACAGATCATCAAGAGAGAGACTATTGAAGAGAAGCAAGAAGAATGTAAGGGGGAGTCTTACATTTACTGGAAAATTAAATGGTCACCATTATCATGCGCAGCCCACTGTCACATGAACATTTGAAATCTGGATTAAGGTAAGTGGTCAGGGAAGCCTTTGGTCTGTTTCTGACACATGAATATTCCTACAAAACAACTTTATTTTCTTTTTCATACACTGAATTTTCCTGACAATTTCATCTCACCACCAAGGAACGTTTGCATCAAATCTAAAAGAAATAACTTTTTTTTCCCCAATAAAAGGCAAGGATGGACACACAACACTTCTGCTGTCATGGGGCTAAGAATCTTCTTTGCATAGTATGTGCAAAGCAATAAATTGTAGTATAGGGCAAAGTGTTATGATGGAATTGCCAGAGCTATTCTGGGGCAATAAAGAGACCAGAGCAGCGACCTTCTGACTGCACAAGTTATACCAAGGACCTAACGTTCGATCTGAGTACTGAAAGAGGAATTGTAGTTTATTGGGCACACAGCAAAGATTGGAGGTCCTTCTTCGTAGACTGTAATGTTAATGGATCTGGTGTTCATAGTCTTAGAAACATTAACCAAGGCAGGAGAGGGTCAGAGGGGATCTGAAAGGTTGGTTGTCTGCATTGGAAAGGACTGTGTTTGTCAATCAAAACACACAGCTCATGCTTAGTTACTTTTTTTTTGTTTCATCTATTTACTTTGGGGGTGAGACTATCAACTTTATTTTCTACATTTGAAACACGTTTTAAAATGAGCTTTTTCCTGTGATTAGGAGGTGGGGAGGAGAATGTAAATAGAATGAGAAAAGCAAAAGACCGTGTTACAGTCCTGGGGAGAGAAGGTGCAGGTTTGCATTGAAATACAGTGGCGGTAGAGGTGGGAAGTCCCACCCATTTTCAGTGTCACTTCTGAGCTTTAATTTAGGATTGGTGTCCAGCTGGAGATGAATGAGGAGAAGAATGGCAGTCGGATGGACTTAAGATGCTGATGTTTTTGAGGAAACTGCATTTGAGGCTCCTGTGTGCATTCAAGCACAGTGTGATATTGGGTCTGTAGATAGAGAGGGACAAGCAAATCAGATATATAGCTGCTTGGTTTGTACATAGCCCCAGAGCACCGTGGTACTGTTGGCCTAGCAGGCTTACCATCTGTAGCAGGCCACTCCCAGTCCTGCTCCCAGTGATGCCCCCAGTCCTGCTTCCAATGATGTGTCAAGTCCTTCTTCCACTGAAGCCCCCATACAGCTCCCACTGATGGCCCCAGTCCTGCTTCCATTGCTTTGCCTGATGTAGGAGAGTCATCTGTCTATGTGTTACTTTCACTGGTTAATGAAGAAACTGCCTTGGCTTTTGATAGGACAGCAGCATAGATAGGCAGAGTAGACAGAACAGGATGCTGGGAGAAAGAAGCAGAGTCAGAGAGCCTCCCACCATGAAGCTGCCAGGTCAGACATGCTGAATCTTTCCCGGTAAGCCATGACCTCGTGGTGCTACACAGATTATTAGAAATGGGCTGAGCTAAGCTGTGAGAGTTAACCAATGAGAGGCTGGAACTAATGGGCCAGGCAGTGTTTAAAAGAATATAGTTTCCGTGTAATTATTTTGGGGGTAAGCTAGCCAGGAGTTGGGTGGCGGGACGCAACATTTGTCTCTGTACTATTTGTGTTCTCAGTGTTGCTCCCAATGCCAGTCTCCAAGATGTTCTCAGCCCACTCAGGATTTCCTCATCAGTTATTACCCCTTTCTATAGGTCAGATTCTTTTTAAGAATTTAAAACTGCCCACAGCCTCCATCTTCCTCTCCCCTACAAAGGGAATATTTAAGCCTCAACCCTCTGATCTATTATGAGTTCCATTTATGTACACATGGTATATGATTCCCATGCTCTCTTGTGCATAGTAACACATTTCCCATGGCTTCTCAACTGTTAATCTGTCACATATTAGTTCTGTAAGACTGTGATCTTCCAGCAGGAAAATTTGGGTTTCTCTGTTGTCATTCTGTAATTTTCAAATTATGCAGTTTGATGCCATTTTCATCATGGTTTTGTATTTGTACCCTTTTGCAACCATGAACTACGTCATAGCTGTAGACACTAGGAAGACAGTGGCCATTTTGCTCTGCTTTCTCATGACTTGATTTGGGGTCAATTGAGGGAAATGTTGTTATCATAGACTTGACTTCAAGTTCCTTAGGACCAAAGAAACAGGAAGACAGATACAGGTGTATATGACATACTCTTTCTTGACTTGCTGACAGAGGTAAGGTCAAAGGGATAGCAAGATGGCTGTCTTCTTGTTATTTGAGTCAGATAAAGGATCACACGGCAGTCAAGATGAAACTGACTTTGTATAGCTGTGTACAAGTTTTATCTTAAGCCAGTAGTGGTGATGTCAGGTAGTCTTGGTGCTAAAACTCCGCACATCACTCTATGTTTTTATTCATTTGTAGTGTGCCGGGTAAATATGAAGGATAGAGGCCAGGATTACTCAGAGGCAGTCATGGAGTCAGCACTCAAGATGCCTCCAGCTAGGCCAGGTTCCAAGGTGGATTTCTAGAGGGGCTGTACATAAATTGTTCAACAAACAATTTAGTGTTTTAGAAATTATTCTGCAATTGTTTGTCCCAGAGTATTTTTATTTTTTAGTTTTTGTGTGGCAGGAACTGGCCTCAAACTCCATGCATAGCTGAGGACGACCTTAAAGTCCCAGTTGTCCTGCTTCTGCCTCCCAGTGCTGGGATTCCAGGCCGGTGTGACCTTGTTTCGTTGATGTCATACTAGGGACGGAACCCAGAGCTTCATGTATCCTGAGTCAGCACTTTACCAACTGAGCTACGTTTTCAGCCCAAAGCAGTATTCCTTTTAGAACAAAGTCGACCTTTTTCATTTGTTTGGAGACAGGGCTTTGTTGTATAGCCCGGGCTGCCTCAAGCTCATGGAACTCCATCTTCCTCAGCATCCTGAACACTAGAAAGGCAGACAAGCATCACCATGACTGGCTAAAAATATACTTTTGAAAATTAAAAGCCTGAAGCTGCTACCTCTTCCCTTAAATGTACATCTTTAACTACGTATAAAATATTAGAAACTCTACGAGCTGCATGTTATTCCTTACAATTTGGTTTAGTAGTAAAAAGAAAATTCATTAATAAATGATGTGTCTATAATGTCTCAAGTGAAAAAGAACTGAGTTGACATTTGGAAAGATTAACCAGTTATTAATAGTTTAGCAATTAGTCTTTACTTATTCTAAGACAGTGGGATATTGAAGGACTTTTACTCTTGGGGAAAGCAAACTCTAATACTCAGCATTTGCTCCAACCTTATACAGGTACCGGCACACATATACCATGGTCCCATTGTCTCCCACACTTACATGTGGACACATTGTCAGTGTGATGCAGTTAAGAAGAAGGACTTTTAGGGATGAGGAAAGCCCTCATGACTGAGACCAGTAATTATAAAAAGACTAGAGAGAAATCCCTAGGCTCTTTGGTCGTTTTACCCGCTGCTATTTGAGAGCACTGAGTTAAAGATAACATCTGAGAAGCAGAGAGGAACTCTCATGGGACTGTGAGACTGCCAAAACCTTATCTCCAGCCTCCAGGATGCAGAGAAAGTAATTTCTACTTATAGTAGAAATTAAAATTTTAATTCTAATTAAAAGTGTTTTGTTATAGAATTAAAAACAATGTAAGGTAACATGCACATGTAATTGATTATATCTATACATTTATTTTCTATCTGCCACACCTATCATCTGTCTTCACCATCTATCTGTCTATCTGTCTATCTATCTATCTATCTATCTATCTATCTATCTATCTATCTATCATCTGTCATTAATTTATCTCTCTATCATTTGTCTATTTTTCTATCATCTCTATCTATCTATCTATCTATCTATCTATCTATCTATCTATCCATCCATTCATCCATCTATCTATCTTTCTATCTATCTATTTTTCTGGGTATCATCTATCTCCCTATTATCTGTCTATCATCTATAATTATTTTATGTATAGAATCTGAGACTTGTGAGATACTACTTTGGTTAGTGCTGGCCACAAGAATGCCTACAGCAACTTTAGTCCTCAGGCCTCTGAGATAGTCTCCTCCAGGCAAATCATGCATAAAACATTGCCCAGATGAAGACCTCCCAGGGCCCCCACACAAGAAACAAACCACCACCTAAAAGCAAAAGGATTGATAAAGGTAAAAAAAAAAAAAAAAAAACTTCTGTAAAATCCCAAAGGGGCATTTTCTCCATCTTTGTACATTTGCATGACTGAAGAGAATTAATTATAGTATTAACAGAATTAAATAAGTAGTCACAAAGCCCAAATTAAATGTACAACTCAAATATACACATTTATCATAGAAATTAGTTCCAATCTCATTTGCCTGTCAGAGTAAGCGACGAAGATGTAAAACTCCCTTCAGTGCTTCTCTTGTATTCATCACGGTTGCTTACTTTGGGAAAGTCTAATCTCTGTGACCCAGTTGTACCATCTGTGAAGTGGGAATAATAACTGTGTCTTGGACATACCTTGAGGATGTCATGGTTTGGATCTTAAACGACCCCCAAGTCCCGTATTCTAATAGCTTGGTTTTCAGTCTGTGACACTATAGGGGGGTGATGTGACCTGCAAACGATGGGGACTAGTGGAGGTTAGCTCCCCGGGGACCTGCTCTGCATGTCACTTTCTTGTCTCTCTTATGACTTCTGCATCGCTTTGAGATGAGCAGATTCTCAGTCACGTGATTTTTGACACGATGTTCTGACGTCTTACAGGCCCCCAAACAACAGAACCAAATGACTACGGATCCAAACCTCTGCAATCAATGACCAGAATATCAGTTTCCTCCTTGAAGTGAGCTACCTCATGTGGAATTTTGACTAACCAGAAGACTGGTGGGTTTAGCAGTGTATGCACGAGCTAATGGCAAAGGGTGGGACATGGAAAGCTGGGGTGAGCAGTGTTGGCTGTTACTTCTTGCGTATACAGTATGCTTTCAGGGTTCTGGGCTGACTCTTTGTGTGGTTTTATCCGTAGAAGGAGCTTGGTTTCCCCATTCTGGCGCGGCATGAGTTAAGCAGAGGGAGACATGCAGGGTGCTGCAGTTGTCCAGCAGGGTTTGCTCATCTTTTGATTCCTGATGACCTTGGCGGAGCAAACTAGAGCCGGTAGGCTGAGGGCCTGATTTGGACCTGGGATCAAATCTCTCCTCATCCTAGTTATTCTAGAATAGGTTTAGCCTCTTGTTTTTCCCCAATCTTGGTGTCCTCTGAAACATGCAGTTATTTATTTTAATTGGAAAGGGAGATGAGTATGAAGATATAAGCACGGGTCCATGTCAACTGTCGTCTCTAACCACGGACCCAGAACTTTAAAAGTCTGATAACAGATCACGGTACTAATCCTGGACCCAGATGACAAACTCTGTACAGAGAAGCACGGGGCTTGTATAGTGAAGGTCTCTGCGGCCAGAAAACTAAGTGTCGCAGAACTTCTCCTTCCCGAGGGCTTAGCACAAGGTCAGGCTTCTGGGAGCTCCTCAGGGAGGGAAGCGGCTGTTATGCTAAACAAGTGAAGCTCTGCATCTCTTCAGCTGAGCGGTGTGGGAAGGATCTGAGCAAAACTGTGAAACTGTAGAAAAGTCCGCACGAAATTCTGGCTCAGACATTCGCCTGGTATCATTTAAAGTGTGGTAATCAATTTGTTGTCGCTCAGATGCCCATCTATCCTTGTAAAAGAAGACCCAACAACAGGCGTGCGTTAGTTGTAACAAGGAGAGCACTAACCTGTCAGCAGAGGGCGCTAGAGGGACATTGTGGATCATATTTCTACTTCTTGTAGCTACCAGCTATTAGTTCCTGGGCATTTGTATTAATTACTGCGAGGGGCTCTGTCCTGTCACACACCAAGACTGCACTTTTTGAGCTCACCAACTGACCGACTCACAGTAGAGTGTCTCCTAGAGCCCGACTCTCTCTGTGCACCTACGGTGCTCCTCCTCTGGCCTGGACAGGACAGGCAACAGACCATCCACCAGGCCCGCCCCAGGCACCTTTCCTGCAGTAGACTTGCTTCCCGCCTCTAGAGATCACTTCCTTTCTACTTCCTCCAGTCTTCTCCTCTGTTCTTTGAGCTGGAGGGTATTGCCTTAAAAACGGGTCCTTGAGTATGAGCCGGTGTCAGTTTTTGCAAATAAAGACTTAATGGAATGTAGACACATTTCCTCTCCGGCTCTCTGATGTTTTGATACTGCCATGGTAGAATGGAGTCCTTGTATCAGAGCCTTAAGTGTCGCTGAATTCTCTACTCTGGCCATCTGATCTTTCATAGAATAAAGTTCACTGGCCTCTGCTTTAGTTCTTACCTCTTTTCTCTCACTTACAAAGTCGCTGCGTTGCTACAAGTATCACAGCAATTATTTATTGTGCTATTTATTGGCTCAAATTGTAAAGTCATTTCTGTCTCCTGGTTGGACCTTGCTATGGTTACTGTCTTGCTACACTACAACCCAGAGAATCAGTACCATTTCAGTTCACAAAAGACGCAGCGAATTCCATTCCCAGGCCAGAAAAATCTCCAAAAACAAGAAAATTCCGTGGGTCTGGCTGCTTCCTACTATGTGGGAAAGAGGGAAAAGCAGGGAGATTAATCATAAATTAATTCTACGCTAGATCATCTCACCATGTCCACGCTGCTTCATTTGTTGCCCTGGAGCGTAATCCAGACGCCTAGTATATAATAGAGACTTAGTAACTGATTTTGGACAAATGATCAATATGTACACGATTCTGAGAGAAAATGAAAACAGATCATGCAGTATTTTCCTTCCAACAGGAAGAAATGAAGCAATAAAATGACGATTAAGCATGGGACATTTTCCCACTCAAATATTTACTCAGATCACATGAAAATTATAAGAGAAACACAAAGAAAAGAGATGTGTCTGGGAATACATTATCTTAAGCTATATATGCAAATGGAGTGGAAAACGCAACAAAAAATAATTTTCTCCTGAAACCTTCTGATAATTGAGTTAGTTAGGCACTGAATTTTCAGTTTGCATTAGCTGGGCAGAGCCCAGCCCTTTGCACGGGAGGCCCAGTCACACAGGGCACACGCTGGGTTCACTTCAACAAGCAGCTGTGGACGGAGGTCAGTTCTTATTTTACTTAGCATTGTTCCCTCATTCTGAGATCACACTCTGCTAATTACTTGCAGGAGCAGCTCTCGTTAAGAAGAATAACTCATTTGCATGGAAGAAGAGTCTACAGACTGCTCCTTCGGCTTTACCCCCTGCTTTTCTTTTTCTCCGATTTGGGAGGACCCGGAAAGCAGGAGCATGCAATCAAAGCACTTCAAATCCCTGATTTCTTGTTTCCTAAACATTCAAACTCCTTTTTGTGGGCAGAAATTAGCCTTTCCCACTGAATTGAAAGGCGAATTTGCATTTTACCGTATCCTCTTTTCAAAGCAAGCAGTGCAAGTCCTTCACACATATGTCTCTCAGACGAGCGAGCAAGTGAGCGCTTTGGAGCGCTTTGGGACGGTGAGCCTGCCTGGCTGGGGCTGATCTTCATGACAGCGTGGAAAGTTTTGGACACCACAGTGATATTTTCTCTACTATTTACAAAAGCAGAAAAGAATTTGACACGTTTTGAGCCCTGCCATTGGTTCAGTGCCTTGGAAGCCACCCATAAGCCTTTCTAAACAAACAACCCGACTAGGGTCGGGCGCAAAATACTTGTTAGCACATTTCACCCCCACGAAGGATTGAGTTTTCCTATGTACACCCAATGAATTCAAGGAATGCATTTCTTTCTGGACCTTCTTACTATGTCTGAAATGTAGGTCACTCAGCAGTAAGAAAACAAAACAAATTTCTCTTGTCACCAGCAGCAACTTAGTGAGTAACTGTTAGTACGTACTGGCAATCTCATGGAAAAATACGGAATGTCAACTAGCTAGCATGTTTTGTTGAACTCAACCCATAGGTTAAGGGTCTCATCTCAAGCTTGACTGCCCATTGGGCATTAATCTTAAAACAAAGTAGTGATGTCATGCCCACCCCACAGAGGATTGATACCTTGTTTAGCATGTAGTTAAGCTTTGGGGATTCCAAAGCCCTTTTCAAAGTTGTAATGAATGTGGAGAACCACCCACTCAGCTTGGAGGATGAATGCATCTTGCCCTATAGGGGCCTCCAGTCATGGAGATGGTCACTCACTGTGTTAGAAGCTGCTTCACACAGCAGGAGGAAGAACTTGGTGTCCTCTTAACCTGGGAATCTATGATGACCCCACAGAACTGTGGTCCAAACCCCTAAGAAGAGGATTGGCGCTGGTATCCCTAGGTGAGTGGGCAGGCAACCTACTTTGAACGCCTTAGTTGCAGTCTATTACTGTGAAGTGATGCCACGACCAAGGCAAATTATAGAAGAAAGTGTTCGATAGGGGACTTGTTGGAAATTTCAGTAGGTTTGTTCATGACCACCTTCATGACTGGGACTGTGGGCAAGCATGGTATTGGAGCAGTAGCTGAGCATTTGCATCTTATCTACAAGAGGGAGGCAGGGAGAGAGAGAGAGAGAGAGAGAGAGAGAGAGAGAGAGAGAGAGAGAGACTGAGAGACATGGGTTTTTGAAATTTCAAAGCCCACTGCCAGAGACACACCTCCTCTGACAGGACCACACCCCCTAATCCTTTCTAAATAATTCCATTAACTGGGACCCAAGCACTCAAATATATGAGCCTATGAGGGCCATTCTCACTCAAACTACCATATGGAATAAGGAAAGAAAAGATGTCCTTAAGTGTGTGAGTCAATTGTGGATGCCCAGGAAAAGTCATTGCTGGGCAGACTGAAGGGGCAGAGGAGGAGGAGGAGCAGGAGGTCATCTTTGCCTTTTCTTCCTTCTCTCTGTCAGTATCGCTCTGACACCTCTAAGTATAACACCCACATCTCGGCATCACTTATATGAAACACCTAAGATTTGATTTTGAGGGAATTCTGAAACACTTGCATATGTTATATAATGGGACACACTGGAGACAGAGGGCACAATCTAAACAAAAAATTCGTTTAATTTTTTTGATCCTGCATACACATAGCCCTAAGATTTTTTAGTGTGCCTCTTTTTGGACCGCACCATGGCAAACCAGGGCAAGTGTGACCTTTTCCACTGCAGGTCTTCACGGTGCTGCGGCTCTGTCAGATTTCGGAGGTATTTAAGATTCTGTTTTGTAGAATGTAACTGACCCAAAGAAATACAGCTTGCCAAGCACCAAACCCAGCTGGATCTCCAGGCAGATGATGAAGGGTGGAATTTGAAAGCTGCATATAATCGCTGGGAGATATGTAACATTGGCATTAAAAATGAGCATTATATGGTGAGGTAGCTCAATTGGTAGAGGGCTTGGGACATGCATCACTCCCTGGGCTTAATACCTTACTCTATAATCTGAACATAGTGGCACATACTGATACTCTAACTATTTGAGATGACTGGAGAACCAAAAGTTCAAGGTTATTCTCAATGACACAGCTGCCTGGAGGACAACCTGAAACACATGACACTCTTTCTCAAAACTTAAAAGGAAGAAAAAGGAAGGAGATGTTTCTAGAGACTGGAGAGAGGGCTTGTCTGGTAACTGTCAAGAATGGTGACCTTAGTTTGAGCTTCAGAACCCACATGGTAGAAGAAGAGAACTGGCAAGTTGTCCTCTGACCTCCCTCCAAACACACCATGCAGCAAGGAATTATAAAACTCAACCCTTCATATAGTTGACTAACAGAGTTTTAGCAAGTAGGGCTGCACAGATCCTGTGAGTATCATTGTTCATCCACACTTGTAGTAGATGTGCAAATAGCAACAGGTAGGCAAGGTAGGCACGCCCTGAAGGGTTTTTTTAAAGTATTTAATTTTATATTTTAAAAAATATCTTATGCGTATGGATGTTTTTCCTACATATAGGTCTGTGCACCACATGCACAGGCCAGAGGTCCTGGAAATCAAGTCCATGTCTCTGGAAGATCAACCAGTGCTCTTAATAACTGAGATGTCTCTCTAGAACTGTACTAAATTATCTATCTATCTATCTATCTATCTATCTATCTATCTATCTATCATCTATCTATCTATCTATCATCTATCTATCTATCTATCTATCTATCTATCTATCTATCTATCTATCTATCTATCTATCTATCTACCTACCTACCTACCTACCTACCTATCTATCTACCTACCTACCTACCTACCTACTTATCTATCTATCTATCTATCTATCTATCTATCTATCTATCTATCTATCTATCTTTATATTTATATTTTTGGTGATTACAATCTTTAAAAATATTTCTTAGATTATTCTATAATTACAATTTTCTCTCTTCCCTTTTTCTTCTCTAAACCCTCCCCATAAACCCTTCTCAAACCTCCTTCAAATCCATGACTTCTTTTTTCATTAATTGCTATTTCAAGTACATATTAATGTGTAGATACTTGTATATTCCTAAATATAACCTGATAAATATATGTAATATTACTTGTGCATGTTTCAGGACTGATCATTTGGCGTTGGACAATTGTTTACTGTGCTCTTCCCTGGTGAAGATTACTTCTCCTCACCCTGCTCCCTTTGGCTGCATATAGTTCTTTCTGAAGGATGTAATCCTTAGCAATCTATTGTCACTTGTTCATACACCCACCGAGAAGTGCAGCCTTTATGTCTCATCAAGGAATCAGGTGAGTGAAAACTGCAGAAGACCTCAACCAATCAAAACACAGAGTTGTGGAGCCCTGCCCCAATGCACACATCCACAAACACTCCCACAACTGAGGTTCAGGGAACCCGTGGAAGTGGGTGCGGGAAGACTGTAAGAGTCAAAGAATCAGGGAGTTTGCTGTGAGATTGTGTCCCGTGGTAATATCAGAAGTCACACCCATAAAGTCTCACTAACATGACTGCCCAAATATGAGCAAAACAAGAACAATGCCAATGGGTGTGCCAAAGTGGATGGAAAGAAGCCTAGCAGGCCTCAGCCCTGAAGGGTTTTTACTGAACCGTTTGCCTCAGCCTCTTAAGTAGCTGGAATTAGAGCCATCACCAGGATAAGAGATTTTTATGCTAATATAATTTTTTTAAAAAAGTTACAAGTATATGCATATGTATGTATGTATGTTACTTGTGTGTTTATGCTACATGTATGTGTTGAAGGAGGCCAAATGCAGACATTGGATCTTCTGGAACGGGATACAGGCAGTTGTGAGTCTTTTCAACTCAATAGGGGATTCTGGGAACCAAACCCAGGCCTTTTGGAAAAGCAATAAGTGCTCTTAGCCACTGAGCCATTTCTTCAGTACCACTAATAAAATTCTTGATGACCCCCCACAAAGGGCATGGTGATATGAAGATATACAAATATTATCTGATTTTACAAGATGATCAAACTTGTGTGCATAATATTACTTATGGACACAGCTTACAGTGCAGTGGCTGTGATGTCTGTCTTCTTGAAATGAAATACCACAACATTCTTTCTTTCTAGTGTTACCACAAGCTTGTATAATTAGCTGTTTCTTTGATCATTTATTTAGTTTATCGTACAAAGTAATGGAGTCATCATGATCTCTTCATAAATATGTATAATTATCATACTTTGTTCTCATTAGCTTCCCTGCTCCCAACTTCCCTGTAGTCAGTCTCCCTCCCTCCCCCAGTTTGTCATCCTTTTCTTTCCCATTGGTCTCTTTCCTACCTCCCTTAAGAGTGCTTCCTCTCCACTCAGGAGTCCCTTTCTACAACCTCCTCCCAATACACAAACACGCACGTATAAGATAAAACATGTGGGAGCTGTCTTTTTGCATTTGGATCATTTATTGATTTTTGATTGTTTTTTTTCCCTTGGATACAAATCCCTGGATGTTTCTGTTAAGCGCAAACATCAATATCACATAAATAATTTTAAAATAATGCACAATAAAATGAGTAGATGTGCCTTATTTTTAAATAGCATTAATATAAAATATATAAATCAAACATATAATACAAACAATATATTTGGAACAGATTTTCAGCGCATATTAAAATTTTGCTTTAATATTTAATGATTTTATATATTCATAATTGCCAATAGATAAATTAGTGGAGGTTCAACATTATGAATCACAGGAAAATTACATGTGAATATTGGTCTTATCAGGGAATGTTAGCTGTTAATGTAGCCAAGATCATAAAAGCAGAAGAAAATAGTGGTGCTGAGTGTAATTTAAAATTGTAGAATCAAGGATCTGGGGAGATGGATGAATAAAACACTTCTGGGAAAACTGTTAACCCCAAAGATGGGAGGAGAAAGACCACTGACCCAAATCATCATGGCCAAATTAATTACAAACAATTAATCAAAACAAGGTCTTTTATTCATGCTCATGGGCACCTCCCTCTAAGGCAGAGTTTGAGAGGTCAGCATTAGATGTGAAGAAGAGAAGGCTTTTATAGCTCAGGGGTAGAGGAATTTGGTGGGCAATGGGCAGGGTTACAGGAGCAGAGCATAAGCAAAACAAGTTAGTCATAACAACCTCTGGAAACAAAGGCATGATTGCAAGGTGGTCGGAAAAACAGGTAGTCATAGCAAGGTAACCATAGCAACCATTTTGAAATGATGGTAGGGTTGCAGATTGGTTATTAATTTTTTTATTGATTTTTATTGAGCAATACATTTTTCTCTGCTCCTCTCCCTTCCTCTCCCCTTCCCTTCAACTCTCTCCCTTGTTCTCCAAGCTCCCAATTTACTCAGAAGATCTTATCTTTTTCTACTTCCCATGTAGATTAGATCCATGTATGTCTCTCTTAGGGTCCTCATTGTTGTCTAGGTTCTCTGAGATTGTGATTTGTAGGCTGGTTTTCTTTGTTTTATGTTTAAAAATCACTTATGAGTGAATATAATGATAATTGTCTTTCTGGATCTGGGTTACCTCACTCAATACGATGCTTCCTAGTTCCATCTCTTTGCCTGCAAATTTCAAGATGTCATTATTTTGTTCTGCTGTGCAATACTCCATTGTATAAATACACCACATTTTTCATTCTTCGGTTGAGGGAAATTTAGGTTGTTTTCAGGATCTGGCTATGACAAACAATGCTGCTATGAACATTGTTGAGCACATGTCCTTGTGGCACGATTGAGCATCCTTTGGGTATATACCCAAAAATTGTATTGCTGGGTCTTGAGGAAGGCTGTTTCCTAATTTTCTGAGAAATCACCATACTGATATCCAAAGGGACTGTACCAGCTTGAACTCCCACCAGCAATGCAGGAGTGTTCCCTTTACCCCACAACCTCTTCAGCATAAGTTGTCATCAGTGTTTTTGATCTTGGCCATTCTTAGGTGTAAGATGGAATCTCAGAGTTGTTTTAATTTCCTTTTCTCTGATGACTAAGGATGTTGAACATTTCCTTAAGTATCTTTCAGCCATTTTAAATTCCTTTGTTGGGAGTTCTCTGTTTAGGTCTGTATTCCACTTTTTTTTTTTATTGGATTATTTGTTCTTTTGATTACCCATTTCTTGAGTTCTTTGCATATTTTGGAGATCAGAGCTGTGTCTGATGTGGGGGTGGTGAAGATCTTTTCCCATTTTGTAGGCTACTGTTTTGTCTTGTTGACCATGTCCTTTGCTTTACAGAAGCTGTTCAGTTTCAGGAGGTCCCATTTATTAATTGTTTCTCTCAGTGTCTTTGCTACTGGGGTTATATTTAGGAAGTGGTTCCTGTGCCAGTGCATTTAAGTGTACTTCCCACTTTCTCTTCTATGAGGTTTAGTGTGGCTGGCTTTATGTTGATCTTTAATTTATGGTCTTTAATCCATTTGGTCTTGAGTTTTGTGCATGGTGATAGATATGGATCTATTTTTATTTTTCTACATGTTGATATCCAGTTATGCCAAAACCATTTGAAATATGTTTTCTTTTTTTCATTTGATATTTTCTGCTTCTTTGTCAAAAATCAGGTGTTTGTAGGTGTGTGGTTTAATATCCAGGTCTTCTATTCAGTTCCTTTTGTCCTCCTGTCTATTTTTATGCCAATACCAGGCTGTTTTCAGTACTGTAGCTCTGTAGTAGAGTTTGGAGTCAGGGATTGTGATGCCTCCAGAAGTTCTTTTATTGTACAGGATTGTTTTGGCTATTCTTGTTTTTTTGCTTTTCCATATGAAGTTGAGCACCATTCTTTCAAGGTCTGTGAAGATTTTTGCTGGGCATTGCATTGAATCTGTAGATTGCTTTTGGTAAGATTGCCATTTTTACTTTGTTAATTTTACCTACCCAAGAGCATGGGAGATCTTTCCACTTTCTGGTGTCTTCTTTAATTTCTTTCTTTAAATATTTAAACTTCTTTTCATAAAAGTCTTCCATTTGTTTGGAAAGACACAATTGCCATTCCTGAAACACGCAGTACAGAAACATTTGTAGTTAAGGTTACACGTGGGGCATTACCTAATCCTTGAGGAATAGATTTAATCATAATCAGGAATGAACCTATTTTCTCTTTACTGTGAGGTGGCTTTTGAGCCAAACACAGAGGCAGACTGGTACTTCCAAACATGAGCTCAGATCCTCAGAACCCACATGTAGGCTGGATGGACATGGTGGCCATATGCCTGCCATGACAGACAGATATACAGCAATATACAGGCTGCAATATCAGCACTGGGGAGGCTAAGACAGGAGATCATTGAAGGGAGCCTCAAGCTAGATTGCCTACCACTGAAATTCAGCATTCTGAGAGAGACCCCACCTCAAAAATTAATACTGAGAATAACTGAGGAAGACACAGATCTCAACTCTGGGTCTCTACATGTACAACTACACACTTTCACAGACACCTGCACATACATGTGCACATACACCCATGAACATGCATTTGAAAAATTTCACACACTCATTTTGGGAAAATACCCTGACTTGTTTGTTAATTTAAAATATACTTAGCATGTAATTTCATAAAAACAATTCACATAATCTATGCTAAGATTATAACTTAATTTGCAGAAAAGACTATTCCCCCAATATTTTTAAACTTAACTACTTAAAAAATTTAAAAAACCATGTACTGTCTAACATGTGTGAATGTTTGACACTTTCATAAGGGGGAAAATACAATAAATTTATTAAGACATTTTTTAAAACCAGATGTGATGACTTTTTAAAAAAAGATTAATTTATTTATTATATATACAGTATCCTTCCTACATGCCTGAAGAGGGCATCAGATCTCATTATAGATGGTTGTAAGCCATCATGTGATTGCTGGAAATTGAACTCAGGACCTCTAGAAGAGCAGGCAGTGCTCTTAACCTCTGAGCCATCTGAAGAAATAATTTTAGGTTTTAGTATTAGTACTCTCAATTATATGATAATACTTGATCATGTTTTCTCAATATTTTTTATATAAATAAATGTAGCTTTTTGTAGTGTTGAATCTGTTCCCCAAAATTTCTAGAGTGAAATATTTTTCTCCTAATTTCAAAGGTGAAAATTATTACCATGTATATATTCATGATTGACTAAGCTGTCAGTTTTTGGAACATTCATTGCATTAGGGTCTCTCAGACAATTGTGTTCTGGATGCTGGAAAGGAAATTTTCTACATCTGGAAGGTAAATATTTGGGGATATGTAGATCTCTATCCCTGTTTATTTTTGTGACCCATTAAAATGTGAAAATAAAAAAATTTCTTAACCCTTGTGCTGAACAAAAGTAAGTTACTGACTGGATTCAGCTACAAATTGGTTAACTTCTACCTCTGATGACATATGCAGTGAGCAGGGGCCACGTTTTGTGGAGTATTGTATCATTAGCTCCACAATTGTCAATGCCAGGGCCTTCAATGCTTGTCTTCTCTACTGTGATACTGTATCTGTAAGGAGGAGGGGCAGAAACGGAGGTCAATTTGTCTGTCAGTTACTGCCAAAGAAGGAGGGAAGAAAAAGAAAAAAAAAGGAAAAGCTAAAAAGAAAAAAACCCATCTGAATTCAGCCTCAGCTAGGACGCCCTGTCTCCTCTCCCACTCCTCACCCGTGGGCTCACGGGGCTTGTTTTCTGGGAAGATGGCAAGCCTGTAACATTCAAGCACTTTTAAAGCCTTCAGTCAAGGAGTTGTTGTTTTTAATCCACAGCTGAAACTGTCTTGGAAAGCAGTTGGAGTCCCAAGAATCAGACAAGAATCGAAAAGATGGGAGATAGGATGTTTCCAAAGCAATCCATCTCTCAGCCCATCAGAACTTCTTCAACTCCTCTCCGACATTGCCTTCATTTTCCACAAAAGGGTCTCTCATGTGACATTTTTGTCTGAAAGATGTCTTTCCCCACTGCAGGGCAGGACCAGTCATCATCTCTTGGGAGATTCAGCAGAATTGTCAGCAAGGAAACTCAGATCTATGTCTCCATTAAGTCCACCTTGGAACTTCTGAGTATGGATACAAGCAACCAATATAGCTCAAGTAGTGTCAGTAAGTGCTGTTTCCATAGGGTAGGGGTGCTGCCTACAGTGAGGAAATACAATAAAACTAAAAGCTACTATTTGATTCCATAGACACGATCAGCTAAGTCTAGGAACCAGTGCACACATGGTAACAGTCAATGACATAATCATCCAATGAAGTACAAATTTCTATTTACATTTAAAGAAACCAAAGAATAAGAGACGAAGCAGACTGCATGCCGGGAACCATTTGGAAAGTTACCAGCAGAATCTTAATTAAAACCGGAGTATCTCTTATTTCTAAAAATAGACTTATTCCCAAAGCTCTATTACTTCCTGTCCTTATTGTCAAAATTGTCTCCTCTAATTTTTACCTGCAGCATTTAAAAAAGGAATTATTCTCTTTGACAATCTATTCTCTTGTCCATGTATGTTTAACAATAAAAAGTCATTTGCTTATTTATTTATGCTATGCCCATGGGTCTATGGGTATTAGAGGACAGTGTGAGAGACTGACTTCTTCACTTCTGTTCTGGAAGGTTCGGGGACTGAATTGAAGTCAACCAGCCTTGGTGGCAAGAGCTTTTGTACACTGAGTTTCCTTTCTGGCTCAATGTGTTTCCATTTAGAATGGAGAACAGATCTACCTACCTACCCAGCCCCAGAATCTTGGAATCTACAAACATTTCAGGTTGTTGTGATTGTTTGATTTATTGTGAAGTTTATTCAACAGGATTTACCTGTCGAATGTGCTTCAGCTGGTGGAATGCCTGGGGGTACACTGAAATGGAACCAACAAGATTCCTGAGCCGACCATGCAAGATGTGACCAGCTTCAGGGATGTCGGAGTCACACCACACAAGAATATGTTATTTCAACCTAGGCTCTGAAATGAGCTAAGAAGGACAAATCTCTGGCCCGGAGTCCAACAGCCAGGCTCCGCGTATCCTAGATTGGGAGAAGCACCGTTGACCTAATGACTGCCAATCATCACTTGAAGAAAGTCTCTGAGTTGAAAGCAGTAGGGTAGGCAAACTTACTGTTGAAATAGCTCGTTAAACCTTTCTCTTAGTTTCCAGTTTGAGCTTTTTAGTGGAACTGAAGGCTCGTAGCAGGTGAGATGTGCTTTATATATGGTGTTATCACCATGCTTGTTGACTCGTTGAAAAAAGTTTTCAATTCAAGGAGCCTAACTATGCATAGCATTTATAGTGATGGCTGTAAGTGGCAATTCTTGCATTTCTGTGTAGCTTGCTAACATGCTTTGTTCTGGCATGGTGGTATGCACATTTAGTGCTCCTGGTGTTATTAACGGTCTCATTTAATTTTAACAATGTCTCATCTTATACAGAAAAAAAAATATCTGAAAAGGTGACAACCATTGGTACAATCAGAATGATTTGAAGGTGTCCTCCGTTAGGAAGAGCCAAAGCTCGATCTTGATTTGTGGGTGGGATTTGAAGGAGGGCTTCAGGAGAGCTTGAGTTCAATGTAGTAGTGCATTAGTAAGAAACCTAACAGTAAAATAATAACCTCCTAATCTTACTGTATTTGTGGTCCCTCTGGCCTAGTGGCTCTAATTTGATTCTTTTTTTTCAAATATGTATTTGGACAAAATTTAATTAGGCTTATACCATAAGTTTGTAGAAATCATTAACAGATACATTTGATTTGTGGTGGGGAGAAATGCCATCAAAGACATTAGAAGGCTAGTAGAAGCTGACACTGTTAGAAGAGGCAGGGTGAGTTTGGGCACTATTTTGCTGCAATCTTGGTTTATGGGGATCTGTGTGGTGTCGATAGCATGTTATAAGCTGCTGTGTGTGTACCCTTTCCTCAGTATTGTGCTCTATTGTCATATTCTCCCAAGGACAGGGACAGCCATTGCCATGCGTAAGAAATTGAACACCCACTGCTCACCGGAGGCAGAGAGATAGTTTACAGCACACATTACAGTGTAGCAAGGACCACAATAAAAGTAAAAAAGCTAGGAGATTATAGTTGAGAGGATGAGTGATCACCAGGAAGAGAATTGAGGTAGTTTGTCCGAGAGGTTACAAACGGACCTCTAGTGAATTTTTCCCAGTAGGCACAGAAACAAGGTTGAATCAAAAGAGGAGTTGAAACTTTGAGTTCAAAAGACTAAACAAAAACAAATTAACAAAAAGTAACCGGTGTTGGTATGGACAGACTATAAACCTGGAAAACTGGAAAACCATTAAGCAATAGTTTCCATCAATTTGATAATTAATGAGTTTTGATAAGTAAATGGCATTTTTTTTTCTGGTTTGGTTGTAAGTGTTTTCTATGCAATGACCTTGAAACACCATGCCATATTTGTGTTTAGCAATTCCCCTTGTTGAACTCAAGATAATTAACTCAAATAGCTTGGTATTAAAAAAAAATGAGACAACCAATTTCTGTTTGGTTCCTCTTGAACACAAAGTCTATCTTCTGCGAAGTGTGAAGAAGATACCATATTCCCTGTAATCTGTACTAATCTCACTTTTTCAAAAATTGTAGAGGCAGCCAACAGGTTAAAATCCTCAGGCTCCGACTCTGGGAGCTTCACATTCCAGACATAGTTACACCATGGCCACGTGAGAAGAGACATCCTGGGCCACTCTAGAGTAGTGAGCCAGGCAGCCAATAACAGCTTTATTCTAAGGAAAGGGAAGGCTCAGCAAACCCCTGCAGCCATGGAAAATGTGCACAAAGACTTGCCAGTGATACTCCAACCAGAACACATTTATTTTTGAGGTTAAAGTTGCTAGTTTAACTAAGTCAGCTAAGATAGAAAGATTTGGGAAGCTGCTATTTTACTGTTAGGCACTTCATCAGACCTATGCCTCCGGGAAAGGTCATAGTGACCTAGTGTTTCTAATACCCTATTTCAGCAAACTGGAGAAAGTTCTGTGGTGTCTTAGCGCCTCAGCTTCCACATCTGCTCTGTCCCTCTCCTTTCATTTTCTTTCTAAAATTATATCTTTAAATAAATTTCTTTTAGTGTTTGAGGTAATATATAATTAAATATATATGTATTTTATTTATATGATATGTATACATCATGTAGACATAATAAAATTACATCATTTGCCCTTCCCTTTCACAGTCTTTACCCTACTTGTTCCATACAGAAACTTTTACAAAGGATTTCCTTCTCTTGGTCTCCATTGGCTTTATGTACACTTTACCCAAAATATAGTCCTGACAAATCTCTCTAATTCTATGATCATCTATCTTAAAATTGGGGGGAGCGATGAATCTTAGGTTGCAACATGATTCTGCTTTCCTTGCTCCCCTGTAGGTGGCTCCAGAGGCTGTGCCCCCACTAGCCTTTCACTGGAGGCTGAGCTCCTGTTCCTGAATCATCTAGTCACCACCATAGCCTTTTCCAAATGTAGCCAGAACCCTCTGTCTCTCTGTGAGGGCAAATTCCTGTCCCTCTGCTGTGGCTTGAATGCAAATGCCTCCAAAGGAAGTGGTGCTGTTGGAGACATGGTCCTTGTTAGAGTAGGCACGGCCTTGTTAGAGGAAGTGTGCCATGGTGTAGAGGGGTTTTGAGGTCTCATATAGACTCAAGCCACACCTAGTGTCTCAGTTCTTGTCCTGTTGTCTTTGGAACAAGGTGTAAGAACTCTTAGTTCAGCACCATGTCTGCCTGAATGCTGCCTTGCTTTCTGTCATGATGACAACAGACCAAAGCTCTACCTGTAACCCTACTTAAATGTTTTCCTTTATGAGTTGCTGGGATCATGGGTGTCTCTTCACAGCACTAGAAACCCTGACGCCCTCCTTCTATCTCTATTTTCTCTCCTCTGTCGCAGCTTTCAGAAATGTCCATTCTCCCCTTCTTTTCCTTCACCATGTGTGTGATTTCCCTCTATTATACCTGCAAGTTACTCTGAACCTGTTTGCATGTCTAATTCAGTCTTGGGCCTAGCACTTTCTACACACTGGTTAGTTAATAAGTATGTGATAGTCATGTGTTGATTTAGCTTCTGTGTTCTCATGCTAACCAAGCCACCGGAAGGAGGCCAGAGGACAGCTTGGCGGTCCTTTTCTGCTGGGTGTGAACTGCGGATCAGACTCAGACTCTCAGGCCTGTCAGCAAGCACCTTTACCTGCTGAGCCATCTCTTTAGCTCTTATATTTTACACAATTTATTTTCACAGGGTCTTTCTACATAGTCCAAACTGGCCTGCAACTTACTATGTCACCTGGCCTAGTCTCCAGATTGCCATCCTTCTGCCTCAGCCTTCAAAGTGCTGAGATTATAGGTTTACACCGATGAGCCTGACTTCAACTTCATGTAGCTGCATCAGAAAGTCACCCAAGATGAAAGGACTAGGAGAACAAATGTTCAGTCTTTCTTAATGTAAAGAATTGGTTATGAGACGTGAAAAAGTACACTTTGTGATCATGATGGTGGGGAGACTTGTCAGGGATCTCTGGGGAGCATGCCCATTACTGGTTTCTGGGAGGCTTTAGGGTCAACTTCCCCAGAAGACAGATGTGGTTTTAACCCATTTGTGGCTCAACTTCAACTCTGGCTTCTGAAGGGCTTGAAACTGTGGCGACATATTTACTATAAATTTGATTACAACTTCCCTTTGAGCGAGCTTGACCACTTTGGCTTACAAAAGCACTGTAAATTCCAAGATCTAATTGGCCCAGTGTTGCTTTTCCAAGGGGAAAGCCAGATTCAGAGAAATTCCCTTGGCTAGACCTTGCTGTTGCTCTATCTGTCTTTGACTCCTTCTCAGTCCCCCACCTTGTTCCTTCCTTCTCTCTCCTTCTCCTTAATGACATTTCTTTAAATAGTATCAGGAAACTGAAAAGAAAACACAATTGAGGTTGTATTTGAGAAAATACATAAAAACTGTTAGATTTTCATCTTTGTGGTTTAGCTTTTTGTCCATCTATCTAGGGAAGTTTTACAAGGATTATTGTAATAGACAGATAGATGCTTGTCCCTTATTTGAAACACACTGATGTATGAATACCTCAATCCCCAAACTTTAAACTTATATCATTATCAGATCCATCCTTTAAAAATAATATTTTCTAAATAGTTTCAATTTATTAGCAATAAAATAAAAGGTTAAAATTGGACATTGGAGCTGGAAATCAGGGACTTATGACAGACTTAGGGAGTGGTGCTGCAGCCTGGACCTCTACAAGCATCTCACAGGGCTTTTCAGCTTACTGAGAAATTACCATTAGTGACTTGCCAGTGGGTGATTTTAATAAAGTGGTACAAAATGAAGCCATTAAATAGTAGATTAAATATGTAATGGTTGGAAAGAAAATTAAACCCACCACAGGAAAAATTTAATTTCATAAACTTGAAAGAAAAAAGACAAGATGCTAATCGTAGCTAGACAGCAGTGCCGGAGGGTTGGGGTGGTCGCACAATCACAGCTGAATAAAAGTATTTTTTTTATCATGATTATTCGTTAGGAAGCAGTGGAAAACAACCAAAAGCAAATGTAATCTAACTAGAATTTCATTCCTGGGGCAGAGGTGTGGCCCATGTTCATCCATGGTTCACAGTTATTCTGTCACGTGACACATGCAGAATTCTTGCAGAAAGTCTCACAGGAAGAGCTGTTAGTTCACAGCATGGAAGAGGCGTTAGACTTTCGGGGCAGCCGACAACTGAGAGGAGAGGTCCAGACAAGAAGGGTGAGTCCCAATGTGAAGACCACACATGGTCCTGCACATTGCCCAGACATGCATAGAGATGCCATTGAGTTTAGCGGAAAGCAACAACTGGACCACTGTGTGCATTAAACAGACATTTCAGCTGCTACGGAATTAAACCAGCTAAAACTAATAAAATAGTTGACTGTGCAAGTATTTGGAGGGATTACATCTTTAATATCCTTCTGGCCAAAAAAATATAAAATGGCAAGCTGCTTTGGAAAAGCAAGACAGCTTCAGTGTTAAACATCCATCAGTTATGTGAGTCAGACTTTTCACTCTGAGGAATCTGCCAGAGCATGGGAAGGTGGAGGCAGGAAGATCCCCCACGGTCTTGCAAGCCAGTCTAGTCTGATGGAGATGCCCAGGTCCCAGGGAGAGACCTTGTCTCAAAAACAAGATGAACAGTTCGGACCTGGAGAGATGGCTCAGAGATTAAGAGCATTGCCTGCTCTTCCAAAGGTCCTGAGCTCAATTCCCAGCAACCACATGATGGGTCACAACCATCTGTAATGAGGTATGGTGCTCTCTTCTGGACTTTAGGCATACACGCAAACTGAATATTGTATACATAATAAATAAATATTTTAAAGAAAAGATGAACAGTTCCTGAGGACCAACACCTCTGTGGATGTGCTTCCACATTAGCTCAACCCCCAATCAAGAAACTGCCACAAATGAATACTTGCTCATGAATGCCCACAGCATCTTCATTTGAAAAATGGAAAACAACACAAAAGTTGAACTTGGAAATTAATGATGCTATTATGGATAGGCAGAATGCAGAATACTACTCTAATAAAAATGAGCGCACAACAAATACAATAAATATACTTACTGCTCAAATCTCAAAATTGTCACTCTGAGTGAAAGAGGTGGGCAATAAGCAACAGTCACTATATCATTGCATTTATAGTATATTGTATAAGTTCCAAATTACAGCAGCAGCAAATGCATGATTAAGCAGATGGGATAGGAAGAGTGAGCTCTAAAGGGCAAGAAGATACTTGTGGGTGATACAGATATTTGCTCTCTGGGGGTGACTATGATCTCATCCATGAATCTGTAATCTGAAAACTCATCAGTTTGTGTACCCATTATATTATGTCTATTGCTCTTTGATTAAATATTAGTAACAATATCTTAAATATTTTCTGATGAAGCACTTACTACCTACCTCATTCATTCTTTTCTTACAAGATGTAATTGTCCTGGAGACCAAACTGAACAGTGGGCTTCAATGCAGCTGAAGAATATTGAGACCATTTTCTGTTTCTGTTCATCTGGAGATGTCAGGCTCAGTATCCATGGGAACCATCTCTGGAACCTCTTCCCCTTGTATTCAGAGATCTAAGCTTGGTCAAACCCTTTACGCAGGGTGTCAGTGCTTGCTTATATCTATGTGCCTCTTCTCCTTTAAGTCACCCCCAGATGACTTCCAGTGACCAACAGGCTGTAAACACTGTATTAACAAGTGTTGTTTTGTCTAACAAAAACTGACAAAACCAACCAACCAAACAAAGCAACAACTCTATACATTAAGCAAAGATACAATCTTTTTTTCTCAGAATATTTCTGATCTGGGCATGTTGGATCCAGAGATGTGGAACCCGTGGTAATGGAAAGGCAATCATAGTGATAGACACAGCCACACAGATGTATTAATGGCTGTAAATTGGAAGTTTAAAATGGTGCCACAGAAAAATGACTCCAGGAGAATCTTTAATCATCCTAATGGGTTTTTGTACTGTTAACTCATATATCCATATGCAATACAAAAACGCTATTCTCTTTGTGAACATTGGAATATGAACT
The DNA here is from genome assembly GCF_982192425.1 of Myodes glareolus. Classification (NCBI taxonomy): domain Eukaryota; kingdom Metazoa; phylum Chordata; class Mammalia; order Rodentia; family Cricetidae; genus Myodes; species Myodes glareolus. The sequence continues at coordinate 10,005,128 of NC_142051.1, read as the reverse complement.
TTAGACACCTTGAAGATGCATCAAATACATTTAATGAATGTTCTAACAGAATTAAAAATCATTAAAATTTTTGTACATGTATATGATATATTTTGAGCATATCCACCTTCAGCTCTTTCCAGATGCCCCAATGATTCTACAAATTTCATGTTTCCTCTTCCTCCCTCCCTCCTTCCTTCTCTATGCCTTCCTCTCTCCCTTCCTTCTCTCCTTCCTTCCTTCCTTCCTTCTTTCTTTCCTTCCTTCCTCCCTCCCTCCCTCCCTCCCTCTCTCCCTCCCTTCCTTACTTCTGTACTTCCTTTCTCTCTCTCTTCCTCCCTCTCTTCTTCCCTCTCTACACCATCCCAGTCCTTTCTTAAAGATAAGAGGACTTCCTTCCTTCCTTCCTTCCTTCCTTCCTTCCTTCCTTCCTTCCTTCCTTCCTTCCTTCCTTCCCTACTTCCTTCCTTAATTTTTCTTAGTATAATTTACTGAGTCCTTATAATTTACACATGGGTGTGGGGACATCCAATGAAGCATGTGCCAGAGGCCACATTCATGCAGAAAACTGATTCCCCTTCCCAGAGTATCTCTAACTTCCATAGCTACTCAGCTAGGGGCGAGGTCTCAGGGGCCCCTCCCTGAACCCTGCTGGAATGTTGACTGACTTAAATTTGTTGAGGTCTCAGACAAACAAGGATTGCTACTATAGATTCCGGAGAGCAATGGCCCTGTGATGTCCACATGAACTGTTTAACAGGACCCCTTTCTCACTTCCGGTTGCTCTGCCCTCCTTCTCCCCAACCATTTTCACCCATGATGTTCTCTGAGTCTGGCCTGAATTTCAAAACCATCTTTCTGCAAATGAATCTTTTTCAATGTTTGGGGGTGCTCTAAGGATATAAGCAATATATTCATGTTGTAAACAATATCCTTTTGTATAAGTTGGTCTTCACTTTGATCTAATATAATACATACTTTGCTCTGGTCTTAGCTAACTTTAAAGTATTAATTTACATAATATGAATTATGAGAGCTATGCATTGTAGTCTTTATTTTCCTGGATGAAAGACTGTAAAGAAAAGAGACACCCACTTTCCATAAAGAGGCAATATTGAAATTCATCTTAAAACTCAAGATTCCCTAAAGGGACTGATCATTAATGACCCTATTTAGACATATTCTTTCATAAATAAAACTCAAACAGTGTATAAACTTCATGCTGAGAGACCTCTACCTACTTCACAGTTATGTGTATCAATTTGGTCTCTGCTGTCAGCTGAGATCATTCTTATATTTTCCATGACACATTTTTGCTTCATTTGCTTAGAGCGTTTTCGCATATTTACGTAACTCAACCTTAACAAATTGCCCGCAAAAGGTGAAGTAAGAAGTGTTAAGATTAATTTTACAGTCAGGTAAAATAAAGCTTAAAAGTACTTGGTGAAACCCACCGTGAAGTTAGTAGCAATTCTTCTGGCTTGTTAACTTCCCTAGCACCAAATCGCCATTTTCTGAGCATTTTGAAGTTCACATTAAAAAAAAATTTTGGACACATATTGTTAGTATGTAAGTAGTAATAGCTTACACATGGTTATTACAGTAGCTACTCACACACTATCACTAAAGAAGTCGACACTAGTAATAAATTGTCTTAGAGTTTCTATTGCTACAAAGAGACACCATGACTATAGCAACTTTTATAAAGAAAAACATTTAATTAGAGAGGCTTATAGTTCAGGGGCTCAGTCCATGATTATCATGGAGGAACATGGTAGCAGACAAGTAGACATGATGCTAGAGTGGTGGCTGAGAGTTCTACACCTCACACAGGCAATAAGAAGTGATCTGAGACGCTGGGTGTGGCTGGAGCATAGATGAGACCTCAGAGCCCTCCTCTACAGTGACACACTTCCTCCAACAAGACCACACCTGCTCCAAGAAAGTTCACTCCCTGTGAACTTGTGAGACCACTTATGTTCAAACCACCATACAGAGCTGCTTCTTCTGCTTTAACATCGCTGAGCATCATTCGGAGTTCAGGGATTTGACTCTTGTCTAGTGTCCTGGTATTTTGGCCAGCATGACACTGGCTAGTTATCAGGAGAAAAGAGACTTTGGTTAGAAACACGATTATGTCAGATTGCCTGTAGGAACATCTGTAGGACATTTCCATTAGTGGTTGATGTGAAAGGCCATAGCACACTGTAGTTGTGCCTCTCTTGGGCGGGTCATCTGGGGATATATAAGAAGGAAAACTGAGCCAGCCAATGAGTAGTACTTCTCCATGACTTCTGCTTCACTTCCTGCTTCCAGGTTCCAGGTATCGGTTCCTGCCTACATTTCCCTCAGTGACACTATTACCTAGAAACAAGATGAATTACCTGCCTGGTTGATTTGGACTGTGGTCTTTATCACAGTAATGGAAATCTTGACCAAGACAGAAATTGGTACAAGGGTGTCGCTGTGAGAAACCTGACTGTGTGTTTGGGGGAGAACTGGGTGACATCTGACCTTTGGCTGGAAAGTCAACATAGAGTGCTCAGACCTTCATGGAAGAGGATGCTAAAAGTCGCATAGATGCTGGAGACCTGGCTTGCAGTTCTCTATGGGGAAGCAAAACACTGGCCAGGAGCCCTATGAGTGGTATTTTGAGTTAATAATTTGTGGTTCTAGTCAGCAGGAGCTGAAGAATCAGCTACGATTAAGAAAAGATCGCAACCACTAAAGCTTTGCTGGGCCAGATAAGACTAGTGAGCTCAAGCAGAGGAATCAGTGATGATGAAGATGAGGTTAGTCTTGCTGCCTCAAACCTTCTGGTGAGGTGAGATCTGCTGGGAGCATGTCGCAGGGACAGAATACAGACGCCAAGTTCCAGAAAGAGCCAAGTCTGCATCCCGTGCTGGCTGCCAAACTGGTAATGTGCCCCCACTCCCAGGTGGTATTGGTTTAAAACATTTGAAGGGGAGCTAGAGAGCAGCTGAGGGGTTCACACTGTGTGGCAGACCTGCAGTCCCTCAGGGGAGGCCACTGGTGAAGGTTCAGCCCCAGTTGCAGTGGAGACACAAGCAGGTATAGATTGAACATTTCAGACAAGCAGGGAAATGAAGTTACCCAGGACCTTTGGTTTAATTGTGAATTTGTCCTGGTTCTTTCCTCTTTGAGCAAGCAAGTATGTAATCTTTCTTACTTTTTATTTTAGGCATCCCACTGTTGAGACACCCATTTTTTTTCCAAAAGACTGAACTTTTAATATTTTTATGGTGATTTTGTGACATTAATATTGAGATCTTGCCAACAAAGTAAGCAGGAAAGATGATAGTTAACGGTTGACATGTTTGCACGTGAGACTGGCGAGGAGTCATTTACCCTGTTTCATTTTCCAAATGGACATGATCTGGAGCCACGCAGTAGAGCTTCAGCTGAGAACATCCCTGCATTAGATTGCCTATAAGCACTTCCTGTAGGGTATTTTTTGATTAAGGATTGATGTGGGAGAACCCAGCCCAGTGCTGGTGGTCCCACCCCTGGAAAGGGGGTCCTGGTTGGTACAGGACAGCGCACTGAGCAAACCAATGTGCAGCACTCACCATGGACTCTGCTTTAGTTTCTACCTTGACTTCCCTAAGTGAGGGATGAAATAAGCGCTTTCCTCCACAAGTTGTCTTTGGTCATGGTCTCTATCACAGCCATAGAAATCTAGCCGAGCTGGCAAATAATGTGCCCACAAGGCTCTCCTGAGCCCTGAGTTCTGGGCCATGAAAACTCCTAAGATTTGAAATACTAGTGTTAGGTCCTGGGTACCTAAGGCTGGCATGCACAAGTGGGGTTATTAGGGGTAAACTCAGCTGTCAAGATGTCTCCTGAGACACAGGTGGTACCTATATATGTATTTCCTTCAAGCTAGCTCAGCTTGGAGCTTGTTATATAGGCGTCTCATCCACATATATATCAATATACATACTCATACACACATATACATATACATACAATACCTGCACATATATGTTTGAGGAGGGGCCGCTAGTTGGTTCCTGGCCACCCAGCTAGCTTAGACCTGAAATAATTACATAGAAACCATATTAATTAAAACACTGCTTGGCTCATTAGCTCTAGCTTCTTATTGGCTAACTCTTACATCTTAATTTAACCCAATTCTATCTGTCTGTGTGTTTCCACATGACAGTGGCTTACTGGCAAAGTTTCAGCATATCTGACTCCATGGTGTCTCTCTGTCTCTGCCCTTCTTTTCCCAGCATTCAGCTAGCTTTCCTGCCTACCTAAGTTCTGCCTTGCTATAGGTTCAAAGCAGTTTCTTCATTCATTAATGGTAATCACAGCACACAGAGGGGACTCCCAAATCACTTATATACATATATGCATATATATACATATCCACACTATGCACTTATATACATAGACACATATTTTTTTAAAAAAAGAGTTTGTCTCTTCCAACAATTGTTTTCTGTCATAAGGATTTTTTTCCTAACTAAGCATTAAGTTGACTATGTGTGTATATGTATGTCCTTCCATGTGCTTGTTATTCATGTGTACATATGTATAAACTTATACACATGTTATTGTGTACAAATCTCATATTTGTCCTCAGGCTGGCAGGCTTCCTAGAAATAGGAGTATTTTCCTTGTGTGCAAAATCTAAAATCGCTGACACAAACAAGTGTGGCAGGCTCTGCCAAAGCGTCTAACTGCTAGTTCTAAGCAGGAGCTGACCCGCCAAAAAAAACCCTTACTGTTTTCCATCTTTGTCAGGCACTTACACAAGCTGAGAGAAAGAAGCAAGAAGAGGAAGAAAGAAAGGAAGAAATGACAGAGAGTAGAGCAGGAGGGGAGAGATAGGGAGAGAGAAAGAAAGAGTGAGAAAGAGAGGAGAGGTAGGGAGAAAGATAAATAAGAAAGAGACAGACCTAGAGAAAATGAGAAAGAGAAAGAAAATGAGAGAGAGAGAGAAAGAATGGGGAGAGAAATGATACACACACACACACACACACACACACACACACACACACACACACACATATATATATATATATATATATATAGAGAGAGAGAGAGAGAGAGAGAGAGAGAGAGGATGAGCAAGAGAGAGAGGGGAACTAGCACCAGTTCTGAAATCCTTTTTATGCCCTGTAAACTTGCATTTTTGGTGCTGTCTGTGCTAACTGGTTAACTCAGTTGGATAATTCACAGTTGGTTCGTTATCATTCAAGCAGGTGTGAAAAACCAGTGAAGATTTATTTCTATTAGGATGAGGATGAGGGATGAGGAGGTTTAACAGAGGATATGAGGCAGAGGTAGCTTTCTGACGGGATGACAGCTTCAGTCATTTTTACTGTCATGAATTCCTGCCCCAGAGGTCCCTGCTGAAGAGCAAAGAGCTTGCTGGAGAATCTGCATGTCCCCAGGGCCTGCCCTGGGTCTCCAGATGTGTCTTTTCAAGAAGTTTGTTGAGTGTAGGAAGAATGGGTGTGCCTTAATTATTCGATAATCTCTACAGTTTGTACCTAAGCTTCCTGTCAATTGATTTTCCAGGCTTTGCCAGTAACAATCTTGTTTTGACTTTAAATTATAACCAAGACTGACTGTTTAACTTTAGGCTTAATTTTAAGATTTAAACAATTTGGCCCCTAAACACTCACGATTGCATTCTTTGCTGCCTTTTCCTCACTCCACTGAACACTCGCGTTTCTTAATATACATTAACCTCTTTTGTTTTCAGACTCCCCAAGTTTTACTGCTTTTAGGATTCCTACGTTAATAACCTGGCGTGCCTGCCTGTCATGAAATGTAAACTGTAGGCACATAAATATGGTAGACACGCCCTTAAAGTCAGGTCTGGAGTTTCAATCTAGCATGAAATTTATAGTATGGAAAAAAAAATTCCTCTTTTTCCTGTTTGTGTTAAAAGTCTCCTGAGTTCTAGAGTTTCTATAAGACAGCAGAAGGGCTCTCAGCCAGTGTTTAGGCTCCATATGCTTCATTAAAGTGGCCAGATGTCCTGCATTCACCAGGGGAAGGAAATTGCTCTCTCTCTCTCTCTCTCTCTCTCTCTCTCTCTCTCTCTCTCTCTCTCTCTTTCTCTCTCTCCCTCCCTCCCTCCCTCTCTCCCTCCCTCCCTCCCTCCCCTTACCAGCATTCTTTATCATTTCTTCTATGCCTTGCTATAAGCATGTCATCACTGATAACCTTTTCTTTTTGTGTTCAAGATGCCAGCGCTTTGAGGAATGCATTGGCAGGGTCTGGTTCTCCTTTGTGGCTCTGTGGTTTCTTGTTATGAAAATGTATCTCACAGTCTTCACACTTCTTATGGAGTCCTATAAACTGCAGCGTGAAGCAGATGTGATCCTATTATTGTTCTTTAAAGTCTCAGCTTCAATGCACATTTGAATTTTTTCTCAAGTACTGAATTTAAAAATGCTTTCAGAAAAAAAATAAATTTTATATATATATAAAAATATATATAAAATGTCCAAGACTTGGAAATGAAAGAAAAGTATTCCTGGGCATCTTTTGCAGGAAGTTCGTTTCCTGTCTCTCTGACCTCCTGGAGCATCAGAGTCTTGAGGGATGCACTCCTTTGTGGGATGTGGAGCTAAGTCAGATGTCTCACACCTTTCAACTTAGCACCCCCATACATTCTTATTTTATTTTAGGTCTTAGAGATGTCTGATTATGTACATGTTATATGCAGATATTTGTCATATGAGAAACAAAACCTCAACACTTAGAATTCAGTTGGAAACTCGTGTTAAATTACAATATTAAATCTAGTACCTTTAAACATTGATATCCGCTTATCATTATGAAAAAGATTTAAGACTTATTTCTATTTTTAAATTATGTGTATGGGTATGTATACATGAGCACAGTACCTGTAGAGACCAAAGGTTTCAAATCTCCTGGAGCTGGAGTCCCGGGTGGTTGTAAACCACTGTGCTGGGACTGGAACTCAAGGCCTCTGCCAGGGCAGAGTCTTCTTAACTGCTGAGCCAACTCCAATGGCTTCTGGAAATTTTTTACAGTTTCAAATATAAATTTCAAAGCAAAACATTTAAACAAAGTGACACTGTTTTGCAATTTCGTAAATTTCTCAAACATCAGCCTGGTGGGCGGTGGCTGGGTCCTTACGTCTGCTTTAGCCCTTCATCTGCTCCAATCTCTTGTTTTGGTTGAAATGTTCATACGAGATATTTAGCCACTTATATCTGTAGCTGGAGGAGGAAGGATGTCCAAACAATCTTCTTATATAAACTTGGATGATCTTCTTTGCTGCTCCTGTGAAAATTGGCAAAGGGGGCTTCTGCAGCAGTGTGTGGGAAGAGCAGTTGGAAACGTTGTTGAAATCTCTCTGCCTCCCATTCACACGGATCACTTGTTCGCACCACGTCATATAACTTCTTGTATTGGTCATTTGGAAATTACTGACATATAGATAAATACAGATCATTTAAACGTTGATATAGATTATTCAGTGCTATGAATCAGGATTTTTTTTTCAATTTATCAATCTCAGATATGTTTGAGGACCAAATGTTCTAAAAGCAAAAGCTATCTGCTATCATGTTGAAAGCTGCTTTAAGATGTGCCTACTGCTAAACCCGGGGAATTTGCTTATTAAGTATATTCTCTTAACGTATATTAAAGTATATTCTCTTACTCAAATATGATGGGAAACTCATGACAAACAGAAACATGCAGGGATTCCTCATACGACGTTGCTCATAACAGAGACAGATTTGGGATAATCGAGATTTTCTTTCATAATAGGCATAATGGTTAAAGAAAATTCGGGACTAGAAAAAGCAGAGGTCACACTCATTACAAAACTGTGTAAAAACTGTGTTGGCAGCACACCTGGATTCCCACCCCTTGGAGGATAAGTATTCAAGGTTATCCTTGGATTCCTAGTGAGTCCCAAACCAGTCTAGGCTACGTAAGACACCCATCTCAAAATGTCAACCACTGATTAACAAGCAAAAGTTCTCTGGAAGTGTATAGAGACACGAGAAAACCCTATAGGGTCTCAGATTTTGCCTGGTCTCATTATGGGCCTTTTGTAGGAATGATGATAGACCATGTTAGAAGGAGGCTTGTCACAGTGGGGTGACAATACACACTCTGGGGTGAGAGATTCAGGACCTTTCTTTTCCTCTGTAATGCTGAACTTTTGTTAACAGAAGCGTATATCACATTTTACAGGCACGGGACATAATGAGCTATTTTTCTTTGGAAATAAAAGCCAGTTTTGCTCATCCAAGTAGAAGATCTAAGTGTGTTTTATTTTGACAGCGTTTTTAGAAGAGTCCAGGGCAGTGTGCACACGGTTTATGTGCTTGTGGAAGTGTTAGTGTAACCTCCCCTCCAGCCACCGAAGAGGAATTTGACTTTACAATATTAACATTTGTGTCTTTATGAGTTGATCCAGTTTACTTTACTAATTGATCCCGTAGATACACTCAGCTCTGCCGTCAAAGATGTCCATAAAACACACATGCCAGGCAAAAGAGAAATACTGTGAAAATTTGGTCCGTCTGTTTCCTGGCTACCATGATGAGGATCTGATGCTGCTTTGCCTCACTGATTTGTCCTAGTTGAATGGTCTTGTGATTTGGGAAAGAAGAGGTGGGTTCCAAGCTACACCCCTCTACTGTTCATGGGTTCTGTGGGGGTTTCTCTGCTCTGCTCCTGCCTTTCCCTGCCCCTACTCTGACTTCCAGTCTTCATGTTCTCTTGGCCCCCAGCATGGGTGCAGTCTGAATTTTAGGGCTCTGTGTTTGCAGCCTGACTCAAAGAGCAGATCCACATTCCTAGATCTTTCTTCTGCTTTACTCCCAAGACCAAGGAGGACTAACAGGCTCTGAACACAGAAGAGCATTGTCCGTCAGCCATTGTTCTACTTTATGAGGAAGTATTCAATGAACATGCATAAGCCAGAGATACTCAGAGTTACCAGGGCATACGCTTCTCCATTCCAGCAGAGGAAGGGACTATGTGCATAATTGTTACACATCTTTCTAAAGGGGATGGTTTAAACATGTATTTTCTCTTTATGCATTTCTTGCAAAGTCATTAAAAGTACTTAGAAATTATTTTTTATTGATTTTTATTGAGCTCTATATTTTTTTCTGCTCCTCTCCCTGACTCTTCCCTTGTTCCTTCAACCCTCCCCCAAGGTCCCTATGCTCCCAATTTACTCACGAGATCTTGTCTTTTTCTACTTCCCGTGTAGATTAGATCATGTATGTCTCTCTTAGTGTCCTCATTGTTGTTTAAATTCTCTGGGATTGTGGTTTGTAGGCTGGTTTTATTTGCTTTATGTTTAAAAACCACTTATGAGTGAGTACATGTGATAATTGTTTTTCTGTGTCTGGGTTACCTCACTCAAAATAATTTTGTAGCTCCATCCATTTTCCTGCAAAATTCAACATGTCGTTATTTTCGCTTTAGACACTTTTGGAAAAGCTGTGCTATTCAGCTTTTGTGTGTACATTTGAAAGCAGCTCTGCAAACTCGTAAGTACATGTTTCAGACCTGGACTCTCAGGTCTTACTGCTGGGAGACCTTTCAAGAGTGATAAAATTTCCCATCTACAGGCTCTCAGGCATTTTACCTGTCATTAGGACACTGGGAGAATCCCAAGATGTTCAAATCTGGTGTAGGAGTTCCTTCTGTTTGTGTGTTGCTTTCATTGGTTAATGAATAAAGAAACTGCTTTGGCCTAGTTTAGATAGGGCAGAACTTAGGTAGGCAGGGAAGACAGAACTGAATGCTGGGAAAAAGAAAGATGGAGTAGGAGAGAGACACCATGGACCTGTCAGAGACAGACATGCTGACTCTTTCCTGGTAAGCCATTGCCATGTAGCAATACACAGATTAATAGAAATGGGTTAAACTGAGATGTAAGAGTTAGCCAATAAGAAGTTAGAGCTAATGGGCCATGCAGTGTTTTAATTAATATAGTTTCTGTGTGGTTGTTTTGGGTGTAAGCTAGTTGGGCAACCGGGACGAACAAGCAGGCCCTCTCCTTAAAACACAAATCTTCTTGTGTAATTAGGTTTCTTTCTCATTAAAATTTTTTATCAGCATCATCATCGCCACCACCATCACTATTGATGTTTTTAGTATGTGTGGGTTGGAATGAGGGGGTCTCTGGCACATGTGGAATTCAGATATCAACTTCAAGAAATATGTTCTCTCCTACCATGGTGGATCACAGGTTTGCACTAGGGTCATCACGTTGGCCAGGCTAGAATTTCCATCTGCTGAGCCATCTCACCAGCCCCGGTTCCTTTGTCTTTTAAGTAGAGTTCTGTAATCCTAGGTTGTTTGACACAGAAAAAACATCAATATTTTTAATACACAAATTTGTGCTTTTCTAATAACCAGAATGTGTAGCGTAGCCTCAACGGTAGCACTCGGGCCAATGAGAGACTCTTATTAAAAATACAAGGTACAGAATCAGCTTCTGACCTCCATGTCTGCACATGTGGACACTCACCTCTGCATGTTTCATACACATAACTCACACACACACACACACATACACACACACACACACACACACACACACAATGAACTAGTTTCATTATTGAAATTAGAATATATCTTTTGCAACCAGACCCTGCTCCCAAGATAGGTCATTAGCAATGTGTTTACACAAATAACCATTATTTTATTTGCCTGAGCTCAATCAGGAGGGAGAGAAAGCAGGAGTCTTAACAGCATTAAAATAAAATGCCAAGTGAGCAATGCCTCTTCATCTCTGTCTTAAGAAGTGGTCCGTGCTACCTAATAATCCTCCTCCACTTTAGTTATAAAGACATTGTCAACATCTCCAGACAATTCTAAACTTGTTTTCATGAGTTCTCATTCCCTCCCTGTATTCAACAAATAATTCCAGCGGCAAACACAGAGAGCAACACTAGCAGAGGGGCAGAGAAGCAACCCTAGCAGAGGGGCAGAGAAGCCACTCTGGTTGAAGAATCTCACACATTCTGCTCTAACTTCTTGGCTTCCAAGCTAATGTTTTTGCTTTAAAATTGCATGCCTTTGTGTTGAGACCATAAAATTTTGGGGGAAATCCACCGGGTCTGGGGAGTTGGTTCACGTGGAGTTATCCTGCTCTAGTTTTATTTAGGTTAGGGTTCAAGTAAACTCTAAATTTCCCAGTGAGAGCTGATAGTCTTGATTCTGTTGGCCACTCTTAAAGAATATTATTATTGTCCTCAAAGACAGCAAAGGCCAGGGTGGCACAGTTTAAGCTCTCAGCAAGCTCACGTTGTTTCCAGCTTGTGAAAGCACTGCTTTTGTGGAAGATGAGTCTGATTATAATGGATCTGTAAGCTAGTTTGATTACATTTTAAGATTTATAAATTGGAAAAACGCTCTATTTTCATTCCACTGGGGGAAAAGACCAGTCACTAAATATAAAAGAAAATATTATACATCATTATTAAAATTACTGTATTATACATGTATTTATAAGTCATAAAATATTCTAAATAATTTCTCCTAAACTGCACATTTTCAAAAATATTCTAATGAATGCTCTTGGTATGATGTTTTCCCTCCCCAATACATCTACTTTTGCATCTTTAAAGATAATTATTTTATATGTATAGAGGTTTGTCTGAATGTATGTCTGTGCATGATGTATATGCCTGATGCTCAAGGAGACCAGAAGAGGGCATTGGATTCCCTGGAACTGAACTGGAGTTCTAGACTGTTGTGAGTTGGCATCACGTGGGTGTTGGTAACCGAGCCACAGTTCTCTCTGGAAAAACAGTAAGTGTTCTTAATTGATAAGCCAACGCTTCAGTCCCTGATTTTGTGTCTTGACTCTACATGGCTTTGCCTTTTCAGTCATATTTTATTTACTGTCGTACTAAAGAAATGTTCACATTGCCTAAATACAGGATGATGAGTGAAAATGGTGTTTGGGTGCTCTCAGTCATAAGACACTTCATATTGTAACCTTTTCATTTAATTGTCCTCTCTCTCTCTCTCTCTCTCTCTCTCTCTCTCTCTCTCTCTCTCTGTCTCAGTATACAAGCCCATGTGGGCCACAGCATACATGTGGAGGTCGGAAGACAAACTTGTGGGAATCAGTTCTCTCCTTCTACAAGGTGGGTACCAGGAATTGAATTTAGTATTAATATCCTCTGATTACTGAGCTATGCCATCTACCTGAAATTTAATATTTACAAATTTATTTAAGTGTAATGCCTCATTGCTTAGCAAAATAACTCAATTGTATATATTTTCTATAGTGTCCAGATGATAAACTATGACTCATAGAGATTAATAATCAATTACTAGCTATGTGGTGAAAATGAAAAAAGTCACCAAGTTCACTTGACCTCTTATTGAGTTTTCTTTTCAGGACTACACTGAGGGAGGGATCATTAACTCAGATACTGGAGGCCATCACACTGACATGAATCCTTGATCATAATTGACCTAAATTATTCTGATCTACAGCTGCTGATATGATAATCCAACAAATAATTACTCAACCTCACTTTCTGCTGACTGTGGAGACCCGGCCTTGGAAGGGCTGGAGAGGGAATCTATTACTCAGGGAATAAGGAGAAGTTCTTATTGGGTCGAATTAAAGTGATTCGCTTCCCTTTCTTCCTTAAAGATCTTCTCATTGATTGTGATTTTACACAATCCCCTTGGGAAATTTCTTATAAATGAATAGGTTGATTTTGTGATAAAACTGAGTTTTGCTGCCAGCTTTGACTGTCTTTATCTTCACGGACAAGTTGACTTTCTCTCGGCATTCCATTTCTACCATTTAATCTCTTTTCTTCTTACTTAAGACCAGGTCACTGCCAGGATACAGTTCAGATACAGATACATTCCTCTGCTGGGAGTGCTAGTGAAACTGTAAATGTGCTCAGTGCTGGCATTTCTCAGTAGCGCTTTTGCTTTTATTATTTTATGTGTTATCATTTTATTCAATCTGTTTTATCTATATGCGTATCTGTACAAGATATGTGTGCCTGATTCTGGAGAAGACCACATGAGGACATCTGATTCAATAGAACTGGACTTACAGGAGGTTGCAAATCATTCTATGGGAGCTGGGAATTGAACCTGCATCCTCTGGAAGAGCAGGCGGCGCTCTTAACCACTGAGTCATCTCTTTAGTCCCATCTTAACTTTTCTTTTTTAAAATTCAGACAGGTAATGTTTGAAGAGATGTGTATAATGCATTTCACCTCCACACTCAAAACACTGAGGGGATTTTCAGTTTGAATTATTATATTTTAGCTTTAGCTAATTAAATTATCAAAATTTCATCTAGCCATGAAGCTGGTCTGTTTTTGAGAAGTTTAATGCATGCTTCCTGAAATTGTGAGACCACCCCATGTTTTATTGGCAACGATCATGAAGGTTTGAACCTTTAATCAAACATTGCTATATGCTTGCTTGTTATTGTTTATGCACTAAGCAGGGTTTCCCACAGAAATCTGTTCTGCTCAGATGTAAGGACTGGGCTTCTGCTAATAATATCCATGAGAGTACACACCTCTGTATGTCACGTGTGACCACAGACAGGCGATGAGAGCAATCTGATCATGTGGAGAAAAGCTTCAATATCCTTGGTGTAGAGCCACTCGAGAGTGGCTGAGTTTCCACTTGAGAAAGAGCCTCCTCTCTTGTGCTTGTCCAGTAAAGCCCTTCTCTGCCTCTTGTTGTAGTGAACATCACCAAAAATCTCTTCCAGAAGAATGAGCACAGTCAGACACAAAGCTAATTTCTGTGAGCTCCACGCACTTGAAGTTAATGCCCTCTCTGACTTCTCCACATTCCCAAGTCTTCCTTCTGGATTGGAGTGCAGCTCCAGCAGAACCAGCAGTCTGGAGTCCTTCTCCGCTCTGTGAAAGAGATGTCTGCTCGTCTCTGGAAGGTTGTCATGGCATCTTCAGTTATGACCGTCCAACGTTCATAGAAGTGGAGGCAACGCTGAAGGCAACTTTTTCAGAAATGAATGATACTGGAAGTTTTTTTGCTTTACCACTCATTCCAAGAATTGATAAGCTCTGTCATTAGTGCCAAGAGAACTAAGGCTTTCATTTAATCACAATCAGTTTTGCCTTGTGAGCCAGAGTTTTCTTTTTTTTTGTACAGAAAATATTATTGAAGAATGAACATACACACTTCAAAGACGTAAAGATCACTTTTGCTGTTTCTTTCTATTTCCATTTTACAAAATAGTCTGACATTAACTTCAACGATGCATCAAATGGTGGATACATTTGGGAACACTTTTGACACCCGAGATGCCTGACATTTGTGTATACGTGTAAAATCCAAGTCAGGATTAAAAGCAGGTATATAATTAAGGAATGATTTGCTGAGTGTGATTGATTCGGTGTTTGTCTCTGCGACGGCACTGAGCATGAGAAAACAAGACAGGCTGAAAGCTATGGATTTCGAGGCTGGTAAAGAGGATTCACTCTATGACAACAAAGAGGCAACAGTGAATCATGTCACCTGGGGTCATGGGATACCGTAGAAGGTGAGAAGGCTCAAGAGAGATGAGGAGAAGCTCAGGCTGACCAAGTGGAGATTCAAGTAGGTTTTTATCTTCTCATAGTGTTCCAAGTGAAGAACATTTACCTCTCCCAGTTCAGTGTTGATAGTTTTTAATTTTTTATAATGATCTCTTTCGATTCCTATGACAAGTATGTAGCATGCATGCATTCCCCTCTCCATGTGAGGAGACTGAGCCTCAGGTAATAAGTGATTTGATTACAGTCACAGAGTTCAAAATTAATGGGATGATTCCTCTGTTCTTTCACAGGTGTGCTGTCTCTATTTGATTCTGTTTGGCCCTATAATCATATCCCATTGCTACAGGCCAGCTCCCAGCTGATTATCCAGTTCACTATTGCGTGAGTCGGGTGCTGAGAACTCCTCTGGACTTTTGACTGATAGAATCAGAGACAGGAATAAATAAAGTGTGTGCATTCAACGGTGTTGATGATGTTTATTGAATATAGGTGATGTATTTGCATCGTTGTGCTAAATTACCTGAGCAAATCACCTTAAGAGAATGGTGATGGTTTTGGCTCATGGTTTCACTGGGTACTCCCCGTCATGGCGGGGTGATATGGCTGCACTCATACTGAGTCACAGATGTGGAAACAGGAACACAAAGCTGCTTGCTTCTGTCTCAGTAGACTGGCAAACACGTGTTGGGGTTGAAAGCAGAAGTAGCTACCAACCTCAGGGCTCTAAGTAAACCCCACCACCTAACAGGCCCATAACCTCTCCAAACAGCAGCCTCAACTGAAGACTAAGTATTCAACCATAGAAACCAGTGTCAGGGCCTCACTTCACATTCAAACCATAAGGTGGGCGGGTTGGTAGGTATAGGATACAACCTTTTTGGTCCCATACTGTGGTACATCAAAGCAAATTCCTGGCCTAGTGTTGTAAGCATATGAGGAAGCTTGGCTACAACTCCAGCTGAATTCAGGATTCAGGAGCTTTACTGCTGTGTTTAAACATCTCAAAAGATACATGTTCAGTTCACCATATAATAAATAGTTCAGGAACTCATAAAATAAATCATACAAACTCCCTGGAGAATCTTTCCAGAATTTCTTTCTTTGTGTGTGTGTTTATGTGTTAGTATATGTAAGTGTACAAGTATGTGGGGTTCATTCTCCACCTTTTAAATAACGCATTTAAAAATTTATTATTATTGTGCGTGTGTGCATGATATGTGTGGGGCCCACATGAGAGAGCACATGTAGAATTAAGGGACAACTCTGCGGAGTTGGTTCTCATCCCCTAACTTTATGTGGGTTCCAGGGGTCAAACTCAGGTTGCCAAATTTCTATTACAGGTGTCTTGTTTACCTCCTGAGCATCTCACCAAGCCTCATCCACCTTATGCTTTGAGACATCCTCTTTGAATCTAGAGCTCACCAATTTGGCTAGATTGGTTGGCCAGCAAGCTCCAGGGACCCAGTTGTTCCTTCTTTCCCAGAAGTAGGCTTTGAGATGTATTCTCTTGCTTTATGTGGGTTCTGAAGAATGGATTTGTCTTATGCTTTCCCAGCTCCAGACTTTCTAAAAGATAAGATTTCTCTATGGTGTAGATGCAAAGGAATAACACAGAGGAAGCACTACCAGGGCCCCTGCACTTGCCTTTCTATTATCACCCTTTATACCTGTTTCTTTTCTTCATATTTAAAACACTAAATGGTGGCAGGAGAGAAGACTCAGTTATTAAGAGCACTGGCTGCTCTTCCAGAGGACCTAGCACCAATAATTGTCTGTAACTTTAATTTCAGGGCATCTGATATCCTCTTCTGGCCTCCATGGCACTAGGCGTGCACATGGTGCACAGACATACATGCATGCAGGAGAAACATCCATGCACATAAATCTAAAAATTAAAACAATATTTTAAAACCACTAACGATGTAATTCATACATTGAAGTTTGGATATTAATAATGGCTTTTCTAGACAGCAAGGTGGTACATAGAGGGGAAGTTTAATGTTCTTCTGCGCCCCCTGCCACACTGACAGGGACATGCTTATCAGAAGGAGATGGCCCCACAAGTCTCCATCACACTAACTTATTGTCTAGACGGAGATGGAGGAGAGGCATCTCATCGTCAATAGACTTGGATTTTCCAGCAGCCTCTCTGTATTCTAGGAGTTCCTGGGTTCTTCCCCACCAAATGTTTAGGGACAGGAGAAGATACTAGACAAATACAAATGAGAAGAGAGAATGCCAGTTTCAGGAGATGGCGCGTTGATGTTCCCCTTCAGAATCAAGATTCAGGATAGGACCCCATAGAAGAGTGAACCAGGGTGCAACCATTTGGTAGATTATGGCGTCTTTAGCCATGAGCTATGATCCCATATAGGAGCATGACTGATTGTGGAAAAACAGCAGCAGGAAAGATTCTGAATGCACAGTGACTAAAAATTATTTCAGAACCAAACACGAGATGAATACAAGGTATTTCTAGTAGTGTGAACCCATGTTACTGCACACACAGCTCAGTGTGAACCCATGTTACTGCGCACACAGATTCATTGCGCATCCATGTTACTGCATACACAGCTCAGTGCATGCCCATGTTACTGCACACACAGCTCAGTGAGCCCCCATGTTACTGCACACACAGCTTCTGTGCATACCCTTGTTACTGCACACATAGGTTCAGGTCAGTCTTTCTTCTAAGTATAGAACAGGCACACCCTACACTGTCTGCGTAGTCTGGCTACACAATGCCAAGGAGCCCGCCTGCAACACCAGCTTAGACTCAAATATCTGGCATGATATGAACTGCAGTGTCTTTTTGCACACCCAACATTTTCTGCTCTTACAGAAGCATAATTGCTTAATTATGAAAACAAAGAGTTTAAAATGTCTCTACCATCACTCCTCAGCATGTAAGAGTCAAATTGCTACATCATGGATTATACTGTGCTAGAATGTTTCATTTAAAAATTGCTGTTTCAGTTGCTGACTTGACTTTTATACCACAAAAATATCATTATTTTACCTTGATATCAGAGCACGGAGTTTCAACTTTTCTAAGATTTCTTCTAATTTTTTAATGATGTATTCTTGTAAAGCAACATTCTCAACATCCATTATTATGAAGTCAAGATGTCGATCAACTCTGAAAAGTATTGAAGATACTCTGTCATATAGTATTATCTAGCCAAACTTTAATTATATATATATGTACACACATACACATACACATATATGTAACCACACTATGTTTGTAAGCACATTTACTTTCCTTTTAAATAGATGGTAAAATAATATGCATATCAAACAATTATTTTCAAATAAATTTATTTATGAATGTTAGAAAATGTTTGATTTGTATAGATATTTTATATACCTATATATTGTATAGATATTTTATATACACTGTCACATGACACTTTCTGGAGGTGGGGCAGAGGTCATAAACGGAAATAGTTTCAGAATCCTCACGGTAATCAGCTGTGGCCAAGGAACATTACAGATGCGCTCTGTATTATAAACCTTTAGAAGCTGGTGAGGAGTGTACTTCAGAGAAGCTGATCATGTGTGCAGCAGGGTTCTGGCATCGCAGACATGACTCAGGCAATGGCACAGCATTGTGCTGTGCATTTCTTTCTCCAGGTGCCCCTGATTTATGTGCTACTTGGGTCAAACCCTAGACTTCATGCATAGTAGACAAGTACTCTGCCAACTGAGCCACATCTCCAGTGCTTGATGGAAGTTTTTGAATATTGACATTTTTTTCTGCAGATTTGATTTTGCTAAAGGCCAAATTGGTACTAACAGTCATCATTGGTTTACTGAGATATTGTCAAAGTGTGAGGTTTATTTGAAATGGACATGTCTCCAAAGTTTACCTGGTAGTGGTAAAATGTTCACATTTTTAGTTTCTTATGAAATTCTATATATTGCATTTGTATTTCCAGTTCAAGGTATTCCATGAACTGGATACTACACGGGAGGGCTGTACATCCAGATCAGACAGTTTTCTTCTCTGCACCATATGCTTGAGTGTGGTAATTTAAATTTTTGGAACTGATTGGTTCTTGAAGAGTGACTTTAGAGAACTCCACACCCCATCACAGAGATATTTGCATACTCATGGTTTTTGATGCTGTATTCACTATAGTAAAGAAATGGTGTCAGCTTAATTGTTCATTAACAAATGAGTGGATAATGGAAATATGGTATATATAAAAATGGAATATTATTCAGCACTAAAGAAAAATGAAGTCACAAAATTTTCAGGGCTGTGGATGGACTTCGTATGTATAACATTTAGTGAAGGAGGTCACACAACCTCAGAAAGAAAGAAACACACAGATTCTTCCTCACAAAAGCACACTAGCCTGTAATGCACACATGTATAAAAGGGAAAAGATGCGCATAGCACAACAGTTAGAGGAAAGAACAAAAAAGAGATTTAAAAGATAGAAAACCTATACTGGGGAGTTCACACAGTTTACTTTCAGTAAGTCCCGGGTGATCTCTCAAGTTGTAACATATTTGGTGCAAAATAAGAACTAAAACGGACAGTGTCCACACATGATCTCATGAGGGCTCTTACCTTACTAGAAAGGTAAATTTTACTGACTAGAAACCTAAATTTTAATTAGTGTTTCTATTGACTATTCCTGTAGGCTGTGGTTCTTTGTGAACTGCTGAACTTAGTGTATTTTATTAATAAACAAGAATTTTGGCTATTCGAAACCGAGTGTCAAGATTATTGAAGGATGTTTAAAGTATCAAAATTTTGAGAAATCTGGGCCTCCCTGGACATGCTAATGGCTATAGCTGCCTGTCTCAGGAGTAACCATGCCAGCCATTTGAAAACACACAGACATTTGTTTGTTTTTCACCGAATGTTCTAATTTTAAAATGTGTCATTGTTGATCAATAACTATACTTTTTTTAAAAAAATGATTTTAGAAAAGTGATTGGAATTTTAAAAATGCAACTTGCTTTCCCAATAAAAATCAGCATACCTTCAGGTTGAGCCTAAACAACTGGTGAAGGAGCCGCTATAAAACAAGACTGATGGTGGCTCAAATACCAGCAATTTCCCTTCATTTGGTGATTGTATTTTGATGCCGTTACGTTATACTTATCTTGAGATACGATGTACTGAAGCCCTAGGCCAAATCGAATAGATCATTCAACAATTGACTTTTATTTCTGTCTGTGGTGTTACTGCTTGTCTGGACGAACATGGAATGCATGCAGTTGCTCGAGGAAGACAGAAGAGGGCGCTCAGGACCCCTGGAACTGGAATTGCAGTTGCTTGTCAGCCACCACGTGGTTTCTGGGAACTGAACCTGGATCCTCTGCAAGAGCAGCCAGTGCTCTGAACTGTTGGGGAAACAGAGAATGTGACCAGCGGAGGGAACACCCCTGTGGTGTCTCTGAAGTACCCGGCTTTGCTCTTCCACAGCAACAGAGAACTCTTAGTGGAATGGGGTCACAGTGTAATAGGTGTTAGTACATTTAGAGGGGCAGACAGTAGACAGGAACCCTGTCTGTAGGAACCCCGCCTTTTCTGTGGATACCCACACCCGATCCAGGCCTCCGCTTTCCCGAACTCGGGCCCATGAGAATGGACGATTGTCCTGAGGGTTTGAAAAGACACACACAAAAGAGACCTTGCTCACTTACCAAGAGTAAATGGCAACTTTATTAAACTCAAGTCGGGTATTTATACCAGTGGGCAAGGGGGATCAAAAGGGCAAGGCCTCCTCCCATCAGGAGGAGGAGAAGGAGACTGAAGGCCCCGGCGCCTCAGGCAGAATCAGCTGGGGGAGGCAGGCTATGGGCCCACTGCTAGAACCTTGATTACAGGTGGAATCACCATAACAAAGAGAGCCAGGTTCTTCCTATGCTATCCCCTCAAGCCAGTGCTAGTGTAGAATCTCCAGGAAGCCGGAGGTCACACGGCCCTGCAAATCGCCAGGAAGAAGGGAAAAAGACCTTGGTACCTACACCTGTCTTGAAAAACAAACATACAAACAAACAAACAAACAGAAAAATGATTTGATTAAAAATAATGTGGTGGCCAAAGCAGGAGATGAAACAGGGAAAATGATTGGGGTTGACTCCTCTTCGACACCACCTTAGATACTAAGATTATGAGTCTGTAATGAGCCATTTCGTCTCCTTTCACAATTAATGTGACAAAGTCCTTCAGGAATCTGCAAGGATGGCCACCCTTCATGAACAAGCTGTGTGTTTAAAAAAAAGTATATTCACATCAGCAAGATGGCTCGGTGGGTGAAGTTACCTCCAGGCTTGACCACCACCGTCGATTCCTCTGGGCCACTGGGGGTAGAAGGGGAGAACAGACTGGGGTGAGTCCTCCTCTAACCCCTGTCACACACTGTGGGGTCCATGCCCCGCCCCAACACACACAAAATGTAATTTAAAAAATTTAAAACCGTGTTCACATAAAATGAAGTCATTTTCTATCTTCCACCCCCAGAGTTAATTTGGTCCTTGAATGATTTATAGAAAACACTCCCAACTTTAACTAAGGTAGAGTTAAAGTTGGGAATCTCTTATTTGGAGAAAGATTGAAAAAGGTATGCTTTTATACAGAAAGTAATTTAGCCATCATTTTCAGAATTCGTTTCTCTGTCTCTGTCTGTCTCTCTCTCTCTATCTCTCTCTGTCTCCCCCCCCCCTTCAGATTAGCTTCTGGGTCCAGACTGGTTTGTGCTGGTTTTAACCCAAAGTGAGATTTCAGTTGTGCTGATAATACCACAGTGCACCCACTCGCCCCAGTGTGGGAGAAGGAACAGGAAAGCCCCATTCCCAGGGCAATTGACCAGTAAATTCCAGATGCAGCCGTGATGGTGCAATGTCAGCACATCATGTACAGTAAATACATAATCAGCTGCAGTCACATGATCCCAAAGGCTAAAGACAAATATCCATGAAGAAGGGAAACTTCTGAGAAAAGTAAAAATAAAAGAAAAATAAACGCCAGCGTCAAAAGGACTGCTGTAAACTATCTCCAAATTGATCCCTCTTGAATCTATAGGAGGGAAAACTATCTTTTCCTTTTATCTATATTAGGCTCAGAAGCCCGGGCTGCGTGAGACGGCGGATTAAGCTGAGATCACATACAAACTTACTTCATATTACTTTTAGGTGACCCCCAAGGAAGAGATAAGCCTGAATGTTTTGATAGCAGACTTGACAAGGAGTGAAGAATCGGGGAAACATTTGCTAGGATGAACGTGCAATAAAAACAAATCACTTTGCGGAGCTGGGGGACGCTGGAGTCCCCAGCTCAGGCTTCTATGGCTGCCGGCAGGTCCTGTTTCTGGATATGGACGGGGCATCTCTCCGAGCTGGTGAGGGGAGGGTCGGAAACATTGATTTCTGCAGGTTCCCATCACACTCTAGTTTTCTTTCTTAAAAAGAAAAAAAAAACAGAATTAAAAATACCCTTAATTATTAATTAAGAAAGAAGAAAACAGTATTTTCTTAGAAATATTTTGTTTGTGGAAAGAGTCAAAATATATCTTCAAATATCAATTGTAGCGGTGTACAAATAACCAAAAATTCAGATTTTTTTCCCCTTGTTTTTTTGTTTTTTGTTTTTTTTTTGAGACAGGGTTTCTTTGTGTAGCCCTGGCGGTCCTAAAACTCTTTTTGTAGGCCAGGCTGGCCTCAACCTCACAGAGATCTACCTGCCTCTGCCTCTTGAGTGTTGAAATTAAAGGCGTGCACCACCACCCAGCTAAACGTACAGAATTTTAAAGTAACAATGAAATATCAGCTCTCACTTGGCTCATTTTTGTTATGACAAGATTCTTAGAAAATTGCATAGAATGGCGCCTGTGCACGTGTGCGCATGCGTCCTTCGCTCCCAGTGGTGCTCTCCTGTACCGGAACTAGAAAGAGCAGCCAGGCTTTGCACCAGGCCAAAGCTGCACGGAGAGAGGCAGGGGCAGCCTTGCGTGAAAACCACTCTCAAGTCAGTTCAGTATGGAGCTCTCGGTCACTGAGGATGTGCATCTGGCAAGCTGGCTCCGTCACAGATGGCGGAGTTGTCCCCACGTTGGTCTGACTCCCCTTTCCCTCTGCTAAGTCCTTCCCTTATAGCCTTCCTTTGTTCCCTGGAGGGTTATTCATGTGGCAGAGTCAAGACTTAGAAATCCAGGATAAACCCATGTTCTGTGTTTATAGAAGAAGCAAGCCGGAACACTGGGTTCCTTTGACTGGAGATGATTTTCAAATGTTTTCTCTTTTCCTTTTGCGAAGAATTTCTCTTCTAATTTGAGGCTTTCCTTTTTCTCGCTTGAGATTTAAAACTACTTAAATCTAGAAAAATAAAATTGTTTGGTCAAACCCACTTCCCTAATAGTTTCAGAAGAATCATCCAGTGAAGGGTTTATTCATCGTCTCTTGTCACCCCTAAAGAAAACTGCATATGTGTATGGCTGGCATGTCTGGGGAATCACACAGCCGCTTTGCCTAGTGTGGTTACTACCGCCCTCTGTTGGATAAAATTAGGCTTGCTCTAATCTGCTAGATTGTCTTGCCCTCTAGTGGTCAGTGCAAAAAACATTGGAAACACTGAAGGATTAGTCCATTATTTCTTCAATGTTTGTTAAATACAGAATTTTCAAGTAAAACTATGGTGTAATATCACTTAACTCTAACTTAAAGATACGACTTACAATGATTGTATCTCAACGTTCATTTGCAGATAGGTCAATAGAATCGTTACAGTTAAATTAATCTGCTGTCATGCGAGAAATAACATATATAGTTCAGCTTAAGCATATGTTTTATGTGTATGTTTTATTGTCATTTGTAAACTAAACATGTGCTTTGCCATGGAGCTGTGTGTCCTGGGACAGAATCACATTTTGTTGAAAATTAAATTACTTTTTTTTTCTTTTTTGAGACAGAATTTCTCTGTGTAACAGTCCTAGCTGGCCTAGAACTAGCTCTTTTTTTTTTTTTTTTACTGATTTTTATTGATTTATATTGAGCTCTACATTTTTCTCTGCTCCCCTCCCTGACTCTCCTCTCCTATTCAGCCCTCTCCCAAGGTCCCCATGCTCCCAATTTACTCAGGAGATCTTGTCTTTTTCTAATTCCCTTGTAGATTAGATCTATGTGTGTCTCTCTTAGGGTCCTCATTGTTGTCTAGGTTCTCTGGGATTGTGATTTGTGGGCTTGTTTTCTTTGCTTTATGTCTAAAAACCACTTATGAGTGAGTACATGTGATTATTGTCTTTCTGTGTCTGGGTTACCTCACTTAAAATGATGTTTTCTAGCTCCATCCATTTGCCTGCAAAATTTAAGATGCTATTTTTTTCTATTGTGTACATTTCTAAATGTACCACAAGCTCTTTTCGACCAGGCTGGCCTCGAACTCTGTCTCTGTCTTTGTCTCTGCCTCCTGAGTGCTGGGATTAAAGGTGGGTGCCACCACCGTCCGACATTGAATGACCAATTTTTAAAAATTTCTTAAGGTACATATGAAAACAGAATTGCATATATCGATGGAATGTCAGTTTACACTGCAATATGTATATGTATATGAAACCCAGCCACATTTATTTCCATGAACAGTTACTGTTTGCTTATGGAGAACACTCGGAATCATTCCTTGTAGTGTTTGAAGCTCACAGTGCTGTCGTTTAGCATGCTGACCCCAGTGAACAGTGGCAGCCTAGGCTTTCCCACTCCTCCCTAAGTGTAACTTAGTGTCCCTTAGTGAGCCTTTCTCCATCCACCCTTCCCACCCTGTCCAGCCCCTCTACTCTTGTTTTCTATGACTTCATAAAAGTTCATTTTATTTCGCATATGAATGAACTCTTGGGGACAGCTGTCTTTCTGATATTGGCTTATTTTATTAACATTGTGATCTCTGGGTCCTTTTTCTTTTTTTTTCCTCAAATGACCAGATTGTGTTTTGAGTGATTGATCAGTAGTCCACTTTGATACACACTATGTTGTTCTCATCTGTCTGTCAGTCAAGTGAAGGTACATACCTTCCTCAGCTTGGCTACAGTGAATAGAGTGTCAGTGAAGATGAGAGCACACGTGTCTCTGCAGTACGCCCACCCCATTTCCGATGCATACCCAGTAGTGAGACGGGTGAGTAATTCAGTGGCTTTATTTTAAGGGACCCCAATACTGTTTTTCAGAATGGGTGAGTTCTAGTTCCTCTCTTTTTCTTCCACTTTTGTCTTCTAAACATTCATGGTTGCATCCTGACGGTTTTCTTCATTGTGGTGGACTTTCTATCTCTGATTTTCTTTACTACCACATGAGTATGTTTAGAGATTGAGAGAGGCAGATGCAGGTAACCCTGAACTATCCTGAAATAGATATCCTAACCCAAAGAAATGACCCTGGGAGTAGAGAGTGGCACAGTGTGACTCAATACAAATTTTTATTCCTCTAATTATTGAATTAAGCACATTATCTCTATTGAAATATAATAACAGGATGCTTAAGTCCTCTCTGCTCTCATATTTTCATGTGTCAGTTGGCTACCTGGCATAGTACATGCCATGTCACTAGGTCTGATTCCAAATCATGCTTGCCCATCTTCTCTGAGCAATTCATGGAGGAACAATCCATACTTCTGAAAATTTCTTCTGTGTTAGGAACTGCTTCTAATATAGAAGTAATTTATTTTTTCGGTTTTATTCTCAAATTCACATTTATCCATTAAATTAAAATTATACACAGTTAATGATTCTATGAACACTTGAAATGTGACATAAACTAGCTTTCATATGTGCATTAGGGCAGTATCTTTGGGGACAGAATTCACTTTTTTTCTTACCAGTGTTCTTCATTTATAATCATACAACAAAAGGCTAAATGCTGTTGCCCTTAACACAGCACAGAGAAACCATCCTTCCTTTAGCTGCCCACGGTGCTCTAACTGTCGGAAGATAACCACGGTTCATTTTTCTCTTAGTCGCTTACCGAATGAAAGATTCAGAGTTCTCACAAGGTTCCCTGGCTCTCTGAATAGGGTCTAGGTTTTGAATACCTGAATCTTCAGTCATTATGAAACTGTTCATGATCATACCCATAAACACAAGAGTCCATGATTCAAACAAAACAATGAATTCATTGCAATAGAGAACTTTAATGATGGGATTTAGACACTAATTATTTCTTACTAAAATGGGATGAATAAGATAATACAAGGGTGTTCTCCTTCATTGATTGGCCTTTCTCAGTAGTTAAGACTGGAATCCAGGATCTGAAACGGGACTTCTGATGCCACAAGAATCTATGGAGAGCAAAATTTCCCAAGTAGTGTTCAGAAAGCATATCACTTGGTATAATATTGCCATGGTTGGGGCACAGAAAATTATGCATCACCGGAAATGTCATGTCTCCATTTCTACAGCATTTAATTTTTCATTTGTTAATTTCTTTAGATGATAAATCTAACATTGCGGCTAAACTTATACATTGACTAAACCTAAATTCACATTAAAGACCACTGTTCCTTGTTTCAGAATTAAGGTATTTTTGTATGTGTGTACTCTTAGAATAAAGAAACATTCTCTGACCTGATTGCTTATCATTATAGTTGAAGGTTGTTTCATGAGAATAAATATAGATAGCGGTTTATTTTTAATGCCCTTATAGTATTCACTATCTGTATGTGTTATAGTTCACTTAACTTGTATAAATGTATCCATTATTTCTGCTTTTCTTCCACAAACAGCAGTGTTGTGCTAATCTCATGCATATATATTCTGTAGTGCATACATATATGTAATAGTTATATCTAATATGCCTATTAGATATAATCATTTATTTCTATAATAGTTGGCTCTGCCTCTCTCGTCAGGTAAATTTATACTCCTAACCAATGTGAATTAGAACTTTTCTTTTTCACCCCAGGCTAAAGCAAGGAATCAAAGGCCATTTTTGTTTTTACTAATTAGTTAGATAAATGGTGGCCTACATCCCCGTTTGATGACATTTTCTCTTTTTTTTGAGATGCCCTGTTATGAAAGACTACCCTGTCTATCCAGAGGCAACATCAGGGTCAGTGTGAGTCTTCCGGACTCCAAGCCATGCTATCCCATGAGTGTTGTTAAAGGTATTTGGAGTTCTGAAACAGTGTTTGCTTGATGGCCTGATGCTGCACAGAGATGAACTCAATTCATCTCAATAAAGAGCAAATATATCCTCAAACTCTAAGCTTGGAGAAGGGTTTGGATACATTGATGCCCCTTATAGTAAATTCACAGTTTATAGGAATTTATTATATAAATATAATAAAAATGTATATAACTTATCAAGGTGAAAAGGCAAAACACCACAGAGGAATATCACTGAATTCAGAGATAGTTTAAAAAAAAACTTCATTTTGATCATTAATATGTATGAAAATATAGCATTTCCCATGAATAGCCCTAACTATCCATTATTTAAAGTAAAAACTAAAAGAAATAACATGAAATTAAGAAATAAAAAATATTATTTTTTTTGGTTTTTTTTTTTTTTTTCTGAGATGAGGCTTCTCCTGTCCTAGCTTTCCTGGAACTAGCTCTTATAGTCCAGGCTGGTCTTGAACTTGCATAGATTCATCTGTCTCTGCCTCCCAAGTGTTGGGATTAAAGGTGTGCGCCACCACTTCCCAGACAAAAATAGATTTTTAAAAACAACATTATGGATTGAAATGTAGTTCCTGTTGAGCAAAGGCTATTTCAGAAGAGGGCCGACACAGGCAGAAGAGCAAGCACAGACAAAGCCATTTGCTGAACGTCACGTTAACTGTTGTCCAAGTTTGCTTCCAAAAGCAACACAGAACAGAGATGGTTGGCTTGGATTACAGGTTACAGTCATTGGAGGGAACTAAGATAGCAGGAACGGAAGCAGAGACCAAAACAGGGATGCGGCCTTTTGGCTTCCTTATCTGACTTGCTCAGCTAGCTAGCTTTCTTATACAGCCCAGGTCCACCAGCTCAGGGATGGCAGAACCCACAGTGAGTTGAGTGCTCCTGCATCAGTTAGCAATCAAGAAAACGCCCATCTGACCCAGGTGATGGAACTGATTCCCAACTCGAGAGTCCCTCCTCCTAGGTATGTCTAGGTTTGTGCCAAATTAGCAAAAACTCATCAGCACAATCGTCTAGCCAATTATTTGAATAACTCTGCAGTTTAGAGATCATCTTCTTCATTTTACTTCAGATTTTTTGTTCACAAAGCAGTCAAAATGAAGCCAGTGGAGTTGGCTTTAAAAAGTTTTTAAACTTTAAAAATACATAGAGAATAATTTTAAATTATTATATTTAAAATATAGCCTACACTTAGCATGTAAGTTCATGTATATATATATATACAGAAGAGTGGTAGCTATTATATATTTAAACTAACTTTTAATGTATCTAGGGACTGAAGCCAGACTGGGGAAAATGCTTAGCTATCATGAGGAATGGACATCCGTGCTTCATTCGACCGGTAGAGAGCGCAGTGTAATAATAATGCATATAGGGGCCCAGAACCAGTCTAATTTTTTCAGATTATCCCTAGCAGGTTGTCTTAGCATCCTTCCTCTGTGACATGAGGGTCTTCATGGTTTGAAGGAGAAGATCCGCTTCTTGTTTGTTTGTTTTATTTTGTTGATGTTGAAATTCAAACTGAGGGCCTTGCCTTTGCATCACTTCTGGGCTGCATTGCCAGTGTATCTACGTTCTGTGATTTCAGATTTATATTCCAGTTAATGCACCATTTCCGAACTCCCAGTGTTTTATAGAAGCCCCATATTAGGCAGGGTTCTTTATAGGAACAGAATGTGTATGTATATATGCATAGGTGGGCGGTGTGTGTGTGTGTGTGTGTGTGTGTGTGTGTGTGTGTGTGTGTGTGATTTATTGGGTTGTCACCTTGTTCTATGATAGGAGCCTGATAGTCCAACAAAGCTTTTTGGCTTTTGAACTCTGGAGAGGCAGAGAACTCATTAGCTGCTCTGCCAAGGAGATGGGTGCCTCAGTGGGTCCTCTAAGATTCTGAAAGCCTTTGCTGCTGTCGAGAAAGTGGAAGGTTTTGGAGGCTGACATCGGTGACAGGTAGATACAGTCATCCAGGAAGATGTGAAGGCAGAGCATGCGCACTTCTTTCTCCTTTGATCTCTGGGCTGCCTGGCTGGTGTGAGGAGGGGGTGCCTTCTCCAAGGGCAGGATCTCATCTTATCCCGTGTAAGTTATGGTCTCTGGAGGGAGACATCCTCACAGGAATGCCCAGTGTCTGACACCTGCATCGCATGACACCCTGAGTTCTTCTTTCTTTTAACTTGGCCAACATTTGCATTTCTTTAATGCTACTATGGGAACTTGTGTCCTTTGCCACAATCTCCTTTTCCTCTTTGTTACCTTTGTTTGACTTTTCTGCAGATCTCAAGTTCTGAGGAATTTTATGTTATTGTTACTTTTAGATCTTTATTGTTGACATCCCTTCACCTCTTGGTGTCCCCCCACCCCCTTAATTCCTCTTCCTCTTTTTCAATTACTTTCTGTTTTTGCAAGGACTTTAAAAAATATTTCTTTCATTTTTTCGAGATTATAATATAGTTACATCATTTCCCACTTCTCTTTCCCCCCATCCATCCCATATATGCTACATACATATTCCTAAATAAAGAAATACAATCTGCTCAGTGTGTATAATGTTACTGGTATGTATGTTTTCAGGCTGACCATTTGATACTGGATAGCCAATCAGTGTGCTCTTCCTTGGGAAAGACTCTTTCTCCTGCTTTCAGCATTCCTTAGTTGCCTGTAGTTCTTTGTACAAGAACTTTTATTAGCTAATTGTCTGTCCTGGGACTCTCTAACATTTTCTTTAAAAAGTTCAAACATTTGAGATGCATGATGTCAAAGACACAAAGAATAAATAAAAAGAAAGTAAAAAAGTTTAAGCATTTATTTTCCTTTGTTCCAATTTTGAATAATCTGAGATTTTTAGTTATTTAAAATGTATCACAATTTTAAAATAGTGTTTAGTTTTCTACCCTGATAATTTAAAAAATTTTTTTTTGTTAAGAAAACACTCTATCTCATCTCTTGTAAAATCTGTCCCTTGACTTTTTCTAGCACTGATGGGGTATTTTCCTCCAGTTTCTGTTGCTCTGATCATACATGACATAAAGCTCATTAATTTACCTGGGGATCTGTGATTGTCCAGTGATTGGTAACTCTCTCTCCCTCTATTCCTCTTTCTGTGTGTTCCTTTGTCTGTGTACATGCACATGTGTGCAAGCGTGTGTGGAGCCGGAGGTTGATCTCAGGTGTCTTCCTCGATTGCTCGCTCTCCACTTTATTATTAGAGACAGGGTCTCTACAGAACCTAGAGCTCGCTCTAGGGATCTTGTTGTCTTCTTTTCTCTGTTACTGGGATTACAGGCATGTATCACCGTGCCCAGATTTTACATGAGTTCTGGAGATCTGAACTGAATGTGTGTCTTCATGCATGTGGGGAAAACATTTTACCCACTGAGACAACTCAACAATTGTTGAAGCCCCTGTGCAACAGTTCCTAAGAGCAAGTCTTAAGGAACCAATGGTTAGCTCTGTGGGAGTGCATACTCGCTTTGGCACTTGATGTGGTGGTCACTAAGACAGAAATCTCTTATTGACCTTCAGATACAAATGCAAAATTTGCTTTACCTACAAACACAAGGAAAACAGATTTTCCGAGATGAGTTAAGGACATCTCAGCTCTGAAAATTTTCTGATCACTTTTCTTGAGCAGTAGGTGTGATCTGACACAGATTGACAGGATGAGCTTCTACTATGTACTTGAAATTTTGGAGAAAATATATAACCTCTGGCATTCACAGTAGGACAGTCAGTTGCATGCTTCCACACAAGGAGGAGAGGTTCAGCTGGTGTGGTGCTCCGAATGAGAATGGCCCCCATAAGCCTGCATGTTTGAGTGCTTGGTCCCCAGTTAGTAGAATTGTTTAGGAAGGATTAGGAGGTGTGGCTTTATTGGAGGAAGTGTGTCACTTGGGGTGGGCTTTGAGGCTTTAAAAGCTCGTGCCAGACCCAGTGTATCTCCCTCTGTCTACAACTTGTGAATCAGATGTGAGCTCTCAGATACTGCCTAGCATCATGCTGGCCTGCCTACCACCAGGCTTCTGGCCATAGTGTTTATGAACTCATCCTCTGAAAGTGTAAACAGCCTCCTTTATAAGTTGTCTTGATCATGGCGTCTTCTCATATCAATAGGACAGACACTAAGACAGCTAGTTTCTTAAAGTTGACTCATGCAAGTAGAGAGAGACTCTCTATGCAACAATATCTTTAATAACTTTGTTTTTGAATAACTTTTGTTTTTATTGATGGGAATTTATGTTAAATCTATCAATCATATCAATACATTTCACCAAGGCTGCATGTTAACTAGCATTCTTTGAACAGTGGAGATAAATAGCAAAATCGCCTTAGTTGAATCTCGAGTAGGGACTTCTTTCCCTTTCTGCCTGCTCACTATACAATTGGACCTTCCTTTTTGTCCTGGCTGACTGTCAGTGGCTTGACACATTGCAGTAGCTCCATTGGTTGTGAACAAATAGTGTGCACCTCACCTCTCAGCTTCTTTAGGTTTTAAAAATAAAATAATATAATAATGTGACACTCAACTTCTGAGAAAGCTACACAAAGTGAGAACTGAGCTGAGCACTTCAATGCTCCCTAGTTTGATTGCATTGGTCTAACTTTTCCATTACATTGGTCTAACCTTTCCACACTTTCTCCAACCTTCTAACAAGGTTTCCACTTTATGTATACACACACACACACACACACACACACACACACACACACACACACTGCTAGCATCTATATTCTGTGCTGTATGCTGGCTTACTTTTCTTGTTCTAGATTTTTGTTCATTAAAAACTGTGCTACCCAGTGTAGTAGAGGGGTAACAGGAGGGGATAACAAGCTTAAATCATTTAAACCCTGTCTCTTGACACCATGAACTTATTTTCCAAAAGATAAAGACTTTTTTGAAAATATTATTCAGTTCTTTTAGGAAATATGACCAAACAAACACACTTCCATCCAATGTTTTCTATAAAATCATAAAACAAAATAAAACAACCTCCCCCCCAAAACTGGGGAATTAACAGCTCTCCTCATTGTCCATCTCTTTATGTGGAGGAAAATGCTCTGCAAACAAAAGCAACGAGCTAGAGAAAAACAAGAATCTAATTAGTTTGATGGACACAATTTTAGATTTGCCCATTGTTTAATAGGTGGTTTAGCAGGATCAACAAATTGAATTACAGATAAAACAATAGGATATTATAATAAGTTCCTCATTTGTTCTCTAAATAATTAATGGGGTTGCTTACAAAGTGGTTGTTATTGTGATATTTAAAGAGCTGATTAGAAGATTAATCACTAAGTCACTGTGAGAGAATTTTTAAAAGGCACAGTAGACAGAGGAGGAGAGAAACAAATTGACGTGACCATCACTGTCCATGGGACAGTGACCAGTCAGGGATTGGGGACAGCAAGTTAACTATTTGTTAGATAAGAAAACCCAGAATGCAGCTCTCCTGACAAAACAGCTTCAGCTTGTCTTAACCTTATAAAATGGACATTCCATGTTCTGATTTCCTTTAGAGACCTGTTTGTGCAAAGATTGACTCAAAATCTCCTATCTTCTGTGTGGCTAGTTACAACAATTAAGATTGCTTTGGCTGCTTTTGCCACAATTTGAGCCATACTGGTTTTAAGAAATTGCTATCTTCTTCCTCTCATTATAATCAAGTTTTGAAATACAAACCACATTGTAAGTTTGATTTTCAGTGGGCTACATTTTAAAATCACACCGGGATATTCTTGAGAAAATTACAAATACTAAAACATAAAGTCCCACTTTTCACAGTTGATGCTTTTACTGAGTCCAAACTGCCTAATCACTATCACATTTAGAATAATCTTCTTCAGAGCCTTTGACTTTGAAACACAGGTCTCTTTGAGAAGAGGAGAAATAGAAAAATATCAAAATGTTGGCTGTTTCACAGAAATGATTTTTGAGTCAACACAAGTTTTCATTTTCTCTCTCAGATAAGGAAAATGAAAGAGAATGTACAACCTACTCACTAGGTAGTCTACTCTACAGATAATCAATTACTAATCTGTGGCATCACTGGGTTGAAAAAAAATCTCGTGAAATAAATTATTCTGATGAAATAATTTATGGATTGAAACACAGAAAGCTCATTCTCAGAACTCCAAGTATATTGCTTGTCTCACCCTGCCATGGGCTTTGACAATCAAAGATATCAATAAGTCTAAATTACAAAAGTGGCTCTCCCTTTTTATATCAATTGATGTTGTAGATGAGGGCTCTATCGAAGCAGACCAAAGCTATTCAATCTTCACTCTAGATAATAGGTTCCCTTTTTAGGAAATTTATTTTATTACATTTCATTATGTAAATTTAACAAGATCACATTCTGCAACATGTAGATGACTTCAACTTATCAATTATGGTTTACTAAGACAATGTTTGCATATTTTAAAGTAATCAAATAAAGTGGTACTATGATTTTCATACTTTAAAATTCCACCTTTAGTCAATATCTACAGAAGCATACTGCTCTAAACAGATTTTGTGGAAAGAAACCCATTTGCAGCATTTTTATATGGGTAAAAAATATATGGGTGTCTGTATCTGCACTTCAATTTTACAGAACATTGAATTTTACAAATAATAAGCAAATCAGTTGAGATTACACAACTAAAAAATGATACATTCTGGAAAGAATTTAAAGTCTTCTGACTGTGTGGTAATGGCTATTGTTTTCAAAACTACCTAAAACCAATAAAATACAGTTCCTGAGAAACTATAATTCATATTTACGGTAACAGTGACATGAAGATATGTGACTTAGAATGTTCTTAAAGCCATCAGCTAAAAGGTAAGCATCTTGTAAATCATACTGTCTTAGGAGGCACAGAATATTTCTCGTTAGTACTGTTCATTGAATTATAACTTTAGCAAAAGTCACATTATAACAGTTACTCAAGTGACTTAGAAAAGTGATTTTTATTATTTTTGTCACATGGAAAGGCATTTACGTTATATGTAAACCAACAATGCAAAACTATTGAAGCAACACAGGAGCTCAAAACCAGTAGTGTTGGCATTGTAGTTGCAGTTAATCAGTTGCAAAACAAATACTTTACTAAAACTAGCTTTCTGATGGAGCCTTTTATACCCAATCACTAACACATACATGTATAACTATCAATAATCTATCATCTATTTATCTACCTATTATCAACAAATCTATATATCTACATATCTATCATCTATCTGTCCTATTTATCAACCATCTATGTATCATTTGCCTATTACCTACCAATGTATCAGTCAAGTCTACCATGTATCTATCAATCTCTATTTATCGATCTGTCTATCTGTCTATCTATCTATCTATCTATCTATCTATCTATCTATCTATCTATCTATCTGCTACCATTTTCTTGCTACAAAGAAATGAAGAGACAATTGGCTAATGTAACAAGAATATATGTCTCTTGACTGAATAGCTTTTCCTTAACATACATGTCAGCCTTGTCCAGAATGTTTTCCCATGTCCATAGTTTCATCATTGGTTAAGACATTATGTTAACAGATCAGAAGATGATTACAGTGAGATTGGAAGTGAGCAGTCATCTCAAAACTTGGAAAGGCAAGCTCAAAATTAGGAGGGGAATCTACACTAGTTATCTACATATACAGACACAGCATCATCTGTATACTGTCAGTACAGGAGTTAAATGAATTTGTCAAAGCTACATTTTATAATGCTTTTTAGATTCTCTCCATGCTATAATATAATCAAAATAGTCCATTCAAATTCTGTTGCTTTTGATTTTTTTAAATAACAAAGCTGAAGTAGTGAAAAACCCAGTTCTCTGGAGTGGAGCAGGAATCAGAAAGTTAGAAGCAGGACAGAAATAATAAATAACTCTTTTAGAAGAAATGTAGGGTCTCAATGTCAGCATTGAAGCTAGACTTAGGTAATAACTGCCAACAATAATAAAAGAGTATAGGAAATTAAGTAGCATCACCCTTTTATGAATTAAAAAGAACCAAACTCTGGTCTGGTGGTCTCACAGTAGGGTGGAGTATTTTCTGTGTGCGGAAGCTGCATCGACAGTGCAGCATTCTGGCCTCTGCTTTCCTCCCTTTAGTGGTTGTTATCACGGACAGATTGTTCTACCTAAAGATGAGATAGAGGTGACAAGCGTGAAGGGTTTGTAGCCGCAGTCAAACTCAAAGCTGCAGTTCCAGAAAGGCAGTTTTGGGAAGTAGAATAGATCAGTCTATCTTGCTCATCCCAGAGCTTCCGGAGACATGACATCCCTGGATAAGCGGGACCTACACTTAATCATGATCTCTATTTGGACATTTTAAAGAAGCTCTAAACATGAGGAATTATATTTATAGACACTTTAACACAATCTTCTAATTTACTGTGTAGTTTGGGAACTTGGGTGAGAACCCCAAATATGTGTCTAATCACACAGTGTGCCCTGCAGCACATGACAGCGGGCGTATGTGATCTAACAGATCCTTGTTCGCTCCAGCCATTCCAGTATGAGGACATGTCAAGAGTGGCAAAACCTGGGACTAATGTCTACTTTATGTGTTTGATATTTTAAAATCTGGACTATAAGAAGCATTTAAGAGAGAGATTTTACTGTTATCAGGAAAACTTTGGAGTCAAATAAACAAGACACAATAGGAACATTAGTTACTGTGGTTTGGAAATTAATCCCTGCATGTCATGAAAATAGACCTTAGCATGCGTACTTATCATAAATGCAAAGGAAGGGGAATATGATTTAATTAATTCATTAATTTACTTCAATCATTAAATAAATGTTGCATGAATACCTACAACATGTAAATCTTGTGCTGGCCCTGTAGGTGGAATAAAGATGAATAAAACATGGCTCTAGCCTGGGGCAGTCACTGTCAGGGTCTAGTGAGCAGCAATAAAAAACTAAGTACATGAAGAGAGGGATTTACGTGATCAATCTGTTCGGAATTAAAGCCTGGTAGGCCATCTAGCCACAAAGGTGAGTTATTGATTTCTACCGTATCTTATTCCAAAAAAAAGTGTTTGAGGAATGAGATAGACACAATGAAACAGAAATAAAAGCTGGGGTATTGAAGAAAAAGAAAAAAGAATCTCATTGAAGATGTAGGAAAAAAATGAACCTGCTCCCTCAGAAGGTAAATGACAGCACAGCACTCGGGTTTCTAGCGAGGAAAGACAAAGAAAATACCAAGAAAATGAGAAGGGTGCAGATTTTCTGTAGGTTTAAAGAAAAGAGCAAGTGTATGTACTTCAAATATTGTTACATTTACTTTATAAAGCTTCAAAAAATTAAATGTCATTTCTCAGTATGCGATGATATGCACATGTGTGCTTTAAACTCAGAAAGGTGGTGTATGGCACTTACTCTTGGCGGCTTTTATCTCTTTATACATTTTATCACTTTGTACTTATTGTCAAATCTCTATGACATTAAAAATGGAAAATGAAAAGAGATGGAAAAGCTTAACATAATGTTATTTTTCTCACAGCTTTCCCAGAGGTTTGCCATCATCTTGACTCTAAAAGCGACTCCTGGATCAGCCACTTGGTGTCCTGTGGCCTGGAGTTTCAGAGCACCCCAGAGCTCTTCAATCATTTCCTCTCAGCTCCAACATCCCACACCCCTTCCCTGGGGTCTCAGTGACATATATTATTATTGACAACAGAGGGTGTTTCAGCCTCAAGTCTTAGACTAGCTTCTGAATTAGAAGACACAAATATTCACTTCACCACTTCGGTGAAATATGTACAATGCTTTCTGAGTTGATAAGATTTGTTTATATATCATTTGTTTGTTCATCCATCCAACCATCCATCCATCCATTCATCTATTTTTTTAGATTTTCAAGAGAAAGAATGCCCCTACTGGATGTGTCAGCTCATTAGCAAAAATGGGTTCTATTAATTCAAGAAACGTTTAGAAAAAAAAAATCAATAGGATGTTTCATTTTTATAAATAACATCAGTATTTATTTTCTTAAATGCTTAATATTAACTACAAGTACATAATGGAAATTATTTTACAGCTTCCATCTACCTATCTAGGACTAATGATCTCCTTCCCATTTTCTTGTAAGAATCCATTTGCCTTTCTGCCAGTAACGTGAAATAATTAAGCATCCTTTATGTTGCTATGCAGAAAGAGACTAGTGATCTTTAAGGCTCAACCTATTTTGTAACATAAAACCGCAGTTTATTAAAATATTAAGTACCCTTAAAACCTCAATTAGTGAAAAGACAATGAAAGTCGAAGAATCAGAAGTTATTTCTCTGATCCAAATGTAATCAATGGTTTTTAACCTCCACAGATCAACCCTTATGGTTTAAGTGGTTGATTCTCGATTCTCTAACTTGCTTAATTGCACCTTTTGTGCCTCTACTTGCATGTACACCATAGAATATAGAGTTATTCTGAGGCGATGCTTACTAACTTCTTTGCTTTCAGATGCTCTGATATGTATGTCTTTGAGATCTGCCTCCAAACAGTCCCATTTTATTTTTTTAATTTTTTTCTTTTTATTATTATTTATTTATTCATTTATTTATAAAAAATTTCCACTTCCTCCCCTCCTCCCAATACCCTCCTATCCCTCCCACTCCCTCTCCTCCTCCCTCTTCAGTCCCAAGAGCAGTCAGGGCCTCCTGCCCAGGGGGAAGTCCAAGTTCCTCACCCCTCCCTCCAGGTCCAGAAAGGTGAGCATCCAAATAGACCAGGATCCCAGAAAGCCAGCACATGCAGACGAAACAAGACCCAGTGCCATTGTCAATGACCTCCCAGTCAGCCCCCCATGTCAGCCACATTCAGAGAATCCGGCCCGATCACAAGCTTGTTCAGTCCCAGTCCAGCTGGCCCTGGTGAGCTCCCACCAGACCAGTCCCCTTGTATCAGTGGGTGAACGCACCCCTCGCGGTCCTGGCTTCCTTTTCCTTGTTCTCTCTCCTTCTGCTTCTCATTTGGACCTTGGGGGCTCAGTCCAGTGCTCCAATGTGGGTCTCCGTCTCTATCTCCATCCATCGTCGGATGAAGGTTCCCTCCGATCCTGCCTTCCTTGCCCGCACTCTCCCTCCATCTGCTTCCCATCCGGACCCAGGGAGTCAAGTCCAGTGTTCCAATGTGTGTCTCTGTCTCTTTCTCCATCCATCGCCAGATGAAGGTTCTATGGTGATATGCAAAACATTCATCAGTATGGTCATGGGCTAAGGCCAGTTCAGGCACCCTCTCCTCCGCTGCCCAGGGAAAAATCTGGGGATCTCTCCTTGGGCCTGGGAATTCCTCCAGAATCAAGTCTCTTGCAAACCCCAAAATGGCTCCCTTAGTTGAGATGCACACCTCCCCGCTCCCACATCCATCCTTCTTCCCTCCCCCCATCCCACTCCCCCAAGCCATCCCCAATCCTCCCCTACTCCCTTCTCTCTAACCATCTCCCCTTCCATCCACCCCAACCTGCCCGTACACCCAAGTTTGCCTGGCAATCTTGTCTAATTCCAATATCCAGGAGGATAACTACATGATTTTCCTCAGGTTCACCTTCTTATTTAGCTTCTCTAGGATCACGAATTATAGGCTCAAAGACCTTTGATTAAGGCTAGAATCCACTTATGAGTGAGTACATACCATATTCCTCTTTTTGGGTTTGGGTTACCTCACTCAGTAAAGCATTTTCTATTTCCATCCATTTGCATGCAAAATTCAAGAGATGCCCAATCATACTACAAAAGCATTTGATCAACTATGTTCATAGCTGCACTATTTGTAATAGCCAGAACCTGGAAACAACCTAGGTGCCCCTCAATAGAAGAATGGTTAAAGAAGGTGTGGAACATATACACATTAGAGTTTTACTCAGCGGTAAAAAGCAATGGCATCTTGAATTTTGCAAACAGTCCCATTTTAAATCCGTGTTGCCAGAAGCGTTTCAGGTGCTTAAGAGCCATGTGATAAACGGCGACCGTGCCAGTCGTCTGAGCGAATAGAACCTGTCCTGTGAGGAAAGCTCAAGAGGAAAGTGCTAGTGCACATTACTGGCTTCCTCTCTCTATCTCCTGTCTCTAACTTGGGCGTGTGCACAGGATACTGTGGCTGTGAACACGGTGGCCAGAGGATGACGTTTCTTCCTTTGTCACTTTCCACCTCAAATTGGGGAGGGCAGGGTTTCTCACTGGAGCTGGCACTTGTCAATCTGGCTAGTTTGGCAGGCTAACGAACTCCAGGAATGTTTATCCAGCTCTGGAACCTTGTATCCTTCTTAATGATGACCTATGATGAATCATCTTAAGTTGGAGAGATGGTTCAGTGGCTAAGAGCACTTATTGCTT
Organism: Myodes glareolus; assembly: GCF_982192425.1. Classification (NCBI taxonomy): domain Eukaryota; kingdom Metazoa; phylum Chordata; class Mammalia; order Rodentia; family Cricetidae; genus Myodes; species Myodes glareolus. The sequence continues at coordinate 9,966,143 of NC_142051.1, read as the reverse complement.
TTGAAGGAGGCCTGGGTTTTGTTCCCAGCTTCTCAAAAACGTATATAACCCAGTTCTAGAAGTTCTGACACCCTCCTCTGGCTTGACTGCCCATCAGACCTACACAGTGTACTTACATAAGTTCAGGCAAACACTCAAATAAAATAAATCAAAAAGAAAAAAAAAACCAGATAATACTATCCATAATGCTTTCACCTACTCACGTGCTAAGGACAAACAATAGATGCGAACCTTCATTTGAACTTTGAAATTATTAGTTTCATAGCATAATACAAAAGTCTGCACATGTTTAGAGTATGAAGCAAGGGTTTATGGTCTTACAGTCCCTAGCAATAGAGACTTCCAGACGGAGTAGAGGACTTGGGGGACAGGAACCTTGGTGTGTGGAGATAGCAGTTTGGTGAGCAAGGTGGAGAGTTTGGGCAATGACCAGTTCACATTCAGCACTAAGTAGATCTTAGATTTGTAGGGAGAAGCCATGGATGCTGACAGAATAAAACTGGAAGAGGATAACAACAATTGCATGCTAACCTCTTGTACACAAGTGAAACAAATCAAATTGACTTTGCATCCTATTTCTCAAATATAGAAACTAAAGGTGGTTATCTCCTTTTAACAGCAGCGGTTAGGTATCTGCACATGATGTTGAAGTGAACAGAATGCAGCCGTGCTCCCGGGGGTTTCAGGTTCAGACCACTGGCAAATAATATTTCCACCCTTGTCTGCGCTGCTGATGAGACAGTGAGAGCAGCTGACTTCAGATGTGCCGTGTGTTGTAAATCACAGGGTGATTAGGTTTAACAGGGTCAATGCACTGCTCCGCATCCACTTCTGAGCATCAGTGCCCAGAAAATAGCTGGAGACTGTGGAATAGTAGCCCACATGGTTGGCTCATAAGTAGAATGATCCACTTCTGCATAAGGTAAATCTATATGCATCAAAAAGAGGGTAATTATGAACATTTTAGATAAAACACCAAACTAAACGTTCTATTTCTACTGTCTTCAGTTAAGACATGAATAGAATGGAAAATTGAGTTATGCTTATAAGCATAACTTATTGCATTGTGGTTGATGATTTCCCTAGTTTTTGGTGATTTCAAGGTTTTCTTTGTGTGTGTAATATTGAAAATAATGCTACAGTTGCCATACTTCTTAATGCTTTACATAGTGTATTGGTGAGTTGTCTCACTTTTTCTTTTAAATTCTGGACAGGGTCTGCCTATGTAGCCAAAGACATCCTCAAACCTGAAACAATTCTGTCTCAGTTTCCAGAATTCTGGGATTATCCGTAGGGGTCCCTTGTTTTTACATGTGTCTTCAAGGAAGGGATAACTCCTATGTTACTATATTTTGCAGTCTTGCTATAGTGGAGCCCAAACCAAGATAACCCAGAACTATAGAGAGTACTGTCTGGCTCAGCTGAAGTGCTTGCTACCCAGGACTGCAGACAGGGGTTCGGATCCCCAGTACTCATGTAGAAGACAGGCACGGTAGTGAATGCACAAACCCTAATGCTAGGAGAGAAGAGTTAAAGACAGGCAGAGACCTGTCTAGTCAGTCAATATACCCAACCTGTGAGTTACAGGCTCAAAAAATAAGACAGAGTGTGATTGTGAAGACACCAGATGTCAATCTCTGCCTCCCTAAACGTGAATATTTTTTCCGCATAGCTTGGAATATTTTGAATTTAATTTTGAAAATAGCCTCACTGGTTCACAGCTATGAGCAGCTTCTACATCTCAGCAACTAATGGATGTATCAAGATAATATAGCTGCCATAATTTAGAAGACAGTAATGCCACCATTGTCCCAACACCTATAACAAAATGAACCTACAGAATGTTCCACTTCTGCATAACCTTTCCAGCCTAACTGAACAGACTTTTCCAGAGATAGTGTGAGTCTAGCCCCAGCCACAGGGCTGAGTAAGCCTCAGCACTCACTTGACAAATGGTCTAGATTCAAGATTCTCATAACCAGCAAATATATGAGCTTTACCAAACAGAGTATTATAAACAGGGAAAGAAATACTTTTGTCTTCTAACAAATTGTATCTAAACAGGGGTGTACATGTGAGTCATATGCCTCATCAAATTGTTCTACCTGCCTCCCTTCTAAAAATTCTGGATTTCTGTACCATTATTAGAATCAGAGAAACCAACCGACTAACCCCAGTGGAATACAAGAGAAATGCAGGTTAAGAATAATAGGGTAATTTGCTGGTTTTCTCCACATGAGCCTCATCTTGCTAACTTAGTGCTGTGAAATCTGTTGTTCCCCCTGAGTGGATGGAGAAGGCAGAGGAAGGTTTCCCGTCCCTTTGTTCCACGCAGGCTTGAAAATCCTCAGCAGTTGCAGTGATGTAGCCCCGCATTTAAGTCCTTGTGCTTTTCCTTAGAGACGCAACTGTGAACTGTGCTCTTCCTGCATTTGTAATTAGAGGGTGAAACAGATGGCCAAGGCTGAACGGAAAGAGGCGTCCATTAAAGTGGTTTGCAGCGCCAAGAGATTGCTCGTTCCAAGAACAGATTCAATTTCCTCCACATGAAATACAGCAGCATACACAAGCTTTGAAGAAACTTTACCTCTCAGAGCACATAACACAGGAGCCCAACATTGACTGAAAAGTCAGTAAATGGCCCCCTCACCACTTTTGAACAAAAGGGAACACTGATGGTTGGGGGAGTTGAGGCTCGGTTGGAAGCTCTCAAAGTTCAATTTAATATGCTAAGCACGTCACTTGTAAGACTGCTGTTGTGCACAGCAACTGTGGCGCATCGTTTTCTTCTAAAATTGTAGCCGAACTTATGGGAACGGTTGAAGAGTCATTAGCAATGATGTGAGAAACACCCTTGTGTGTGGCGAACACACATCTGAGAAGGCAATGTCCTGAAGATAGTTGTGCTTTGTGTTGGAGTGTTTAGCAGCCCTCCTGTCTTCACGAAAGGAAAGAATGTAAACTATTATCAGCATGAAAGCACAGAAATAATCCCTTGGAATGGAAGTTGCTCATTTGTACCCCAGGCTATGAGTATTCTCACGATGAAGACATACCTGTGTGTTCACACACACTAGAATTAACTGATATTTAAAAATTATTTAATTTTATTTTATATGTATGAGTATTTTGTATACCGTGTGTGTGTGTGTGTGTGTGTGTGTGTGTGTGTATGTGTGTGTGTGTGTGTGTGTGTTTGGTGCTTGCAGATACCAGAAGGGGGTGTTGGATCTCCTCAAACTGGAGTTATAGGCAACTGTGGGTCTCCATATGGAACCGAACCCAGGTCCCTTGTAAGAGCAGGGAGTACTCTTAACTGCTGAGCCATCTCCACAGTTTCCTGGTACTTAAACAATGGTATCTTAATGATTTGTTATAAGTCAGGTATTGTTCATGGACAGCATTGAGGGAGATTGGTCTTGCTTGCTGGGAGCTTATGTTTTAATGGGGCAAAGAACACCTTGGTCCTTTCAACCTGACATTCTCTGGAGTACACAGTAAAGGAAAAGAAACATCTGCCTACTTCTGAGGCCAGCCTCCAGGTTAACAGAAACTGAAAAATCTAGGAGAATTGGAATATTCCATCAGCTTTGTAGGGTAAAGATGGTCAAGCTCGTCAATCGCACATTCATATTCAAAGATATGAATATGAAACCTCTTTATCTTAAAGCACGGCCATGGTGAAAAATTGTGTTCATCTCCCATGTTTTCTGAATCATGTTTTGTGTTCAATAAACAGATGTTCTCTATCTCTTATTTTAAATTTCTTCCCAAGTTACTTGAATGCAACTTACCTTGATTATTCTATTAAGGTCGGTAATTAAAGTCTATGATACAACCCTTTCATCTGTTACCAGGTAGTGGCTAGCTCATGTTGAAGGATGAGCGAGTGTGCTTTTTTTCCTGGCCACCCGGCTATCTTAACCCCGGAAATAGTCACACAGAGAATGTATTAATTAAATCACTGCCTGGCCATTAGCGCTAGCCTCCTATTGGCCACTCACACATCTTGATTAACCCATCTTCATTAATGTGTATTGCCACTTGACTGTGGCTTACCGGCATGAGCCTAACCAGCATCCATCTCAGGCAGGAAAGCCATGGTGTCGGCCTGACTCTGCTCTTCTTCCTCCCAGAATTCTGTTTTGTCTTCCCTGCCTACCGAATTCCACCCTGTTAACTAGGCCAAAGCAGTTTCTTTAATAACCAATGAAAGCAACACAAATACAGAAGGGCCTCCTACACCAATCTCATATTCTAGAAGTTCAGAAGTAGGATAGAGGATATCAATTCTTACCACAAACATCAAATTTAATGTCAAAGTAGCAATAACAATAACTCACATTTATACAGTTCTTACTATGTGTGCTTAGTCTTCACATCAATCCATGAAGTCAGTGTTGTCATTGTGGAAGTACATGGTGGTTCACACTTGCTCTTATTCACACTGCGAACACTTGGTGACATCAGTCCAAAAATTTAGCCTTCAGAACTAGCATGCATGACATATTCAAGCATTGTGCATAATTTGGCTTAAATTTAGATTATTCTCTAAAGTACTCTTTCCTACACTACTGAGGTTCTAGACTATATATGACCAGTAATAAAAATATAACTATTAAAAAGAAGAATATAAAGGCTTCTTTTTATGAAAAAAGAGTTGACTGGAAAATTCTGAGTACTAATAAGAGATCAGGGCTAGAATATACAAAATCAATATTTTTGTTCAATTCTGGTAGCCAGGGTTAAAGTCTCAGATACTTAAGAGGCCAAGAATCTGAGTAGAGAGAGATCAAGGCAGAATGGTGAGTACAGTTTGGTGAGACCCTGTCCAAAGTAAACTTCCAATGAGGTTGAGGAAATAACTAAGTAGCAGAGCATGGGGTCCATTTGTAACATTTCAAAGATACAACACAGGTATATTTGTACTAATAATAACTCGTTAAACAGTGTGAAAGAAAATATTCCCACTCAGAGTAAGAATGTAAGTAATGATAGGTGGTAAAAGAACAAGGTTAAATGTTGCAACCACTGAAAACATCAAACTTTATATCTGTGCTCAGAGGAGCTCTGTAGAAGATGAGCTATATTAATAGATGTAAAAATCTCCACTTAAAAACTCATTTGTTTTTGTTTTTTCGAGACAAGGTTTCTCTGTAGCTTTGGAGCCTGTCTTGGAACTAGCTCTAGTCGACCAGGCTGACCTTGAACTCACATAGATCCACCTGCCTCTGCCTCCTTCTGGGATTAAAGGCATGCACCACCACCTCCCAGCTTAAAAACTAATTTTTAATGTCAATGTAACAGTATGGAACTTTGTTTGAGGTTTGTATGTACCTTGAAAGCCAATTCTAAATTTAGTATGGGAAAGAAAACATAGAATTAGTATGGAAAAACAATTGTGAAGAAAAATAACGTGTCCTCAGATATCAAACATGTTGTGATATTTATTGATAGACTGATATGTCTTATGGAGCACAACAGGAATGCATATAATTTTGGTATACTAAATTCACAAAAGGTTTTTTTCCCCAGATCATCTAACAAAATATGCACTTAGAAAAATGTGATTCAATGGTTTTCTAACCATTTGGAAAACAGCAATGAAATTCCCTATTATTAAGGATTCACAAAAAAACCTATTCCAAATGAACACAAGACATAGCTCTATCCATCATCTATAAGTCATCTATCTACCTGTCATCCCCCCCTCTCTCTCATCTATCTATCTATCTTCAAAAAAGAAAAGCATATACAAATACCATAAGGAAAACAAGAAAGTTGTCTGGACTTTAGAGCCCTGAAGATATTCTTTTAAAATACACAATAAGAAAATACATAAACAAAATGAATACATTCATTGATAATAAAATATTTCTAAAATAAAAAGATACTATAAATTTACAGAACAAGTAGTGAAATAGTAGAAATAATTACAATGTACAACATATAGAAAGTTTAGATGTTAAAAATATAAAACACAGAAAATGTTAAAAGTACATGTATTTTTTGTGGAATATTACTTTAAAGATGAGCTATATTTGTTTATGCTGCATTTATTTGATTATGTAAAGATGTGTTGCTGTTTTACCTTGCCTACCTATGGCACCTGATTGGTCTAATAAAAAGCTGAACGACCAGTAGTTAGGTAGTAGAGGGATAGGCAGGGCTGGTGGCCAAAGAGAATAAGTAGGAGACAAAATATAGGTGGGAGAACAAGGGAGAAAAAGAAGGAGATCCCTGGGGTCAGCCAGACACCATCCAGCCATTCACAGAGCAAGCAGTAAATGTCAGATATACAGAGTGAAAGAAAGGTGAAAAGCCCTGAGGTAAAACATAGATAATGAGAAACAGGTTATTGTAAGTTATATGCGTAAGATAAGGCTAAGCATTCATAAACAATAACAGTTCTCTGTGTCACAAGGTGGGAGCTGGTTGGTGGCACAAAAGAAAGCCTGGTGCATGTGTTCATTGGTTTTCCTCCCGGCTTTGACAAAACGTGTGGCAAAAGAAACTCAAGGAAGGAAGAGATTATCTTGGCTCACAGTCCAAGGGTGCAGCCTGCCTGTGTAGGGGAGTCAGACTGGCAGCGGTGGGCCTGCTGAACACATTCACAGCCAAGAAGCAGAGGAAGATGCACATCATCGCTCTGTTACTCTCTTTAGTTACCTTTCAGTCTGGCACCTAGTGAATACTGCCCACATGCAGGGTGGAGCCTGCTACTTCAACTAACCCAATCCAGATATTCCCTTACTTACATGCCCGGAGATTTGTCTTCTAGAGATTATTCTAGTTTCTGTGAATTTGACTCTCAGTATCAGCCATCAGGATGTGGGAAGAAAAAGACAACGTTCCCATCAAAACAGAACCTAAGTGTCTGCAATGAGGAAAATGAAACTTGAACGGTGTAGATTAAGGGTTTAAAATATTGGGGGAATGTTGTGTGATGCTTTACTCTTTTTTTTTCTGAGGGGCCCAACACCAAGCTCCCTAATAAAGCACACACAAATTGTCCAGCCTTAGCTTATTTCTTGTCTGCTTTTTTCAACTTAAATTAACACATCTACCTTTTGCCTCTGGGCGCTTACCTTTCTCTATTTCTATATACCTTACTTTACTTCTCTGTGGCTTGCTGTGTAGCTGGGTGGCTGACCACAGATGCCCTCTTCTCCTTGTTCTCTTGCTCCTTGTTCTCTCTCCTTTCAGAATTCTCCTTCTATTTATTCTCTCTGCCTGGCAGCCCCACCTATCCTTTCTCTTGCCTCGCTATTGGCCATTCAGCTCTTTATTTGGGCCATCGGGTGTTTTAGACAGGCAAAGACCCACAGCTTTACAGAGTTAAACAAATGCAACATAAACAAAAGTCACACACCTTGAAATAATATTCCCCAACTGGGGAACTACTGGAGAAGAAAATGGGACTTGTGAGAGATGGGGCTGGGAAAGAAAGGGTGTCAGAGCGACAAGTGTAACCAAAGCATGCCATGTACATGTATGGACATGTCATAAGGGAACCTATTGCTTTGTACAATTAGTGGGCACTAATAAAATACCTTTGATATGCAAAAGGAAAATTAAGTGGATGAGACACCATTTTTACTCAACAGACCAGCACAAATTAAAGGTCTCAGAGCACACATGTAAAGGGTTGTTTGGGAAGTGGTCTTGTGTGTCTGGTAAATGTACAGAGGTTTAGGAATTCAGCAAGGCGGTCAGACAGTATTTATGTGACCGTTTAAGACATTGAGCATATCATTAGAGTACTTGCAATGCCAGTGACTTCTCTGGAGAAATTCCAACACATTCACAAGGTAGTTGCACCTAAAATGCTCTCTGTATTGTTTTAAATATAAAAGCAAAAGACAATGAAAGCAGGCTAAACAAATATTGAGATCGAAAGTGAAGTTGCTAAATAAATCACAACACATGGACAGTACAGCACGCAGTTAACAAAAGGGCAGGATTTTTCAACTGTTATGCAAAGATACATAAGACATGGTTTTGGACGAAGGGATACAAGTTGCAGATGGATCTACTCCTTGCTACAGTGTAACTAGTGTGAAACACATGGTCTTGGGGTTACAATACAATGTCCTTTTTAGCTGATGAAAAAATGGGAGACACAAAAATGGTACGTGGTGAGGTCTAGACATGGTCTCACACTCAGAATGGTTTTTAACAGGTAGTTTCAAACTTTATATTTAAAAATATTTTAGGTTATAGGTTCTTTGTAAAACATGCAACAAATGATACACTTATATATTGTGTTTTATTCATGCAATCAATTATGTACTTTGTAATACATGAAACATATCATGAATTCTTTTTATTGCATTTAATGTCAAAATTTACATATATGTTCATAAAATTACTTGCATAGTTTTATAAAGTCATAAGTATTTTTTATGAATGCAAGTTACTTTTATTCATCAGTTTTTATTTTTAAGACTAGATAACAGAGTGACATCACTGTTTCCCAGTGAGTGGGTTGCATTGTTGAACAAGACGCTCGCAGATTACAGCTTGATGTGGAATTGAACTGAAAGAGTGAGCTCTGCCTTCGACAACATTCGTGGCGTAGGAATACACAGGCTGCGTCTTCACGGAAGGTTGGTGATCATTTTAATCGTGCACATCTCTCATCTTGGTGAGTCTAAACTAAGGTAAGAAGATGCTAAAACTGGCCTCATCCTATTATGTTTTCTTCCTTTTGAATTGCCATTAAAGTTCATTATCTCAAACTAGTAGTTTGGGGACAACTTAAAGTGTGATGGAGGTGGCTGTTAAAGTAGCAATGGCTACTCCCTAGCTGAACAAACACTCTTTTTGTTGCTAACAATCTTACCACCATACTTTTCTTGAGCTCTTCAAATTGACTTTAGTTTCTGATGGTCTCCTTTGATATTGGAACAGGAAAAATAAGATTACATCATGGTCTTACAATGACACATATTCAAACAGTGCAGACAGGGATTCCATTATCAATCCTGAAATCTGTTATTCTTTAAAACATTTCTCAAAATATTGAAGTTTCGTAATATGTTTCAAAATTGGCATTTAAATTCAAATACTCTTGAGAAGACATTTCTTGTGCATCTTGCAATTCTGTGGTAAAAGTTATTTTTGTCAAATTGGGCACTTTTAAGAAGTAGTAGTTATTTTGTTAAGATAGAAGTATTTGCATTTGGGGGAAGTGATTTCTTTCCTCCATAGGGAATGCCCATCAGTTATTTTAAACTTCAATTGAATACTTTAAGAATGGGCCTGAAGAGATCCTTCTCTGATTTGAGGAAAAAGTGAATTGTTCCAACCGTGCGTTAGCTTCCTAGGATCACCTCAATATCAAATATTATTAAAATACAATATTATTAAAATACAAATATTATTAAAATACAATACGAAATTGTATTTTAATGTCAGGTCAGTGGACACAGCTGATGCCAGTAAAGGGGGCTTCAGGGTGTGACCCCATGGGGGAATACACAGAAAACGTGGGCATCAGTCAGTAGATACATCATTGGAACTTCAACTTCTTTTCTTTAAAAGTAAGTATCTTTCAATTGTTCTCAAATGAGAAATTTGGTAAACTGGTCACCAACAACTTTGCAATAAGTAAGACAAATGTCAGATAAATTCTGACTTTTTCACTAGCTATATGATGGTGGGCAGTTTCCTTTAACTCAAAATCTGACCCACAAGTTTCTGATAGAATTCCACTCAGGGTTATCAGGTGTCTCAGTCTCTTCAGACAGTTGTAACAAAACCCCATGGATTAGGTGGTTCATGAAACAATTCTCTCAGTGCTTGAAGTTGGGGAGTCTGGAGTCAAGGTACTGGCAGACTCAGTATCAGTTGAGGGCCACTAGTTGATAAAAGAACATTGTATCCCTGTGGTCTATGAGCCAGTAAGGGCAAGGCAACCCTTCAGAGACTTTTTAACAATGGCACTAATAATATTAATGGAAGCTGCACCCTTATGTCTTAACCACGTCCTCAAACCTCAGCTCATTATAGGGTTTTATTATTGGAGGTTTGAAGGCAACAGACATTCATTTATTCTGTACAGAATTAAAAAGAAATGAGAAAATGTTTTTAAATAGTTATTGGTGTGTGTGTGTGTGTGTGTGTGTGTGTGTGTGTGACTGTGTGTATACGTGTGACAGAGAGAAAGAGAGAGACAGGAACTGTCAATAGTGTTGTCACGATGACCCAGAAACTATGCCATTAGGAAGAAATGAGCCATAATATCTAATTAAGTGTAACTGGCAGTTATACGTAGACTCGTCATGTGCCATACTACTAATCCTTTATCATTGACTTGATGTAACACTGGCCCTTGAGTTCCCTTTGCTAACTAGGTGATGGCTCTAACTATTGTTCAACAATATTAGCCACCCTAGTCAGGTAGGAAACCCTAGTAGGGTCACATTAATGCCCAAGAAGATCAAACGATGAGAGAAGTAACTAATCTATACACAAAATTGTCAATTTCAACTCAGTATATTCTGATAGGTTATTTTCACAATAATCTGTCAGAGTTATTAAAATATGAGGAATCCAAGTCTGATAACTTATTCCTTCAACCAAGGAACTAAGATAATAATTAAAGGATGAGGCGACTGGAAGGATTGTCTAGAAACTGAAGTGTTTGTCTCATACATGTGAGAAACTGATTTGGTCTCCAGAACGCACACTGAAAACTGGACATGGAGGCATACTTGCCATTTCAGTGCTGGGAAGAAAGAGGCAGATGGGTCCCTGAATTGCTGACCAGACAGTTCTGTCTGCTTGGCAAGTGCCAGGCCAGCAAGAGACCTTGTCAACAAATAAACAAAAGTAAGATGGGTGTCCATTGAGGGACAACATCTGAAGTTCATCTCTCTCTGGTCTCCACATTCATGCACACATTTGTGCATGTACGGCTGCACACAGGCACATACACACACATGCATGATTGACTGCTCAGTGAATCCCAATTATATCAGGGGAGACTTTCCTTCTAAAAATGGTTGTGATGGTTGTGATTAGGATTGAGATATAATTGAAGTGTATATATTTCTTGCTCTCTGAATATTCCCAACACACTTTCCAAAAATTGTAAAAAAAATTAACGTCTCATTAGGTAGTGAATTATGATAGGAGCCATAACATTTGACTCCATGTGACCAAACAAGAAGGCATTATAGTGTTCATATGATCTACAGAGTATATTGGTATTGGGCACAGCATAGTAATGCTTTACAATATTATATTTGCAAAGATCCATTTGGCATTTGAAATTTATTTATGGCATTTGGACAGTGTCGCTAGCTGAGAAATCTGTGATTAAATATATGAAATTAAACATTTTGGTGGAATATAGTTTTGATCTTCATTGGAAGCCCTGTCTGAGCCCTTTAGAGAGAGAGTTTGGAGACTTTCCTTCACTCCACAGATGGCACTGACGATTAAAGTAGAAAACTTCTGTCAATTGATGAGGAATGTCTCAATTATGTACAATGAGTGCACAATATTCAATTGGACTTCTCTCCCCTATTATTCAGTTTTTTTTTTGAGACAGGGACTCTTTGATGATAATACATTACCACTGTACTAGCCCGAGACAGGAACCCTTGTGGCCCAGCCTACTCTTGAACTCAGTACCTCCCTAAGTCAGGCCTTGACTTCCTGATTCTCCTGCCATGCTCTCCTAAGTGCTGGGGTTAGAAGTTGGTGCCACCTCACTTAGTATTAAATGCTGATCTTTCCTTTGAGTTAATTTGGTTTTCTTTAGATATGTTCATATTATTTTCAAAGCCTATGCTAAATCTATTAATCAATGAGCTCACTCATTACTACTATAATTCCTTGCCTGGAAATTATATCTGATCAATATTTGTTTACAGTTGATTAGGCCTTAAGCAGACAGTGATCCATGACCAAACAAATCAATAGTTCTTTGTCTTCTAGGGCTTGACGTTAGATGAGCTGGCATCTCTGCTTTCTTCCTTGGGAATCTGACATGTTGACATGAGACTTAAAACCATGGAGACTGAATCTAGAGGGAGCTTGTGTTATGAGATGGGAGGATTGTGCCTGGGCAATCTAGTAAAGTAAAGAGAAAATGGCAATCATTGCTTGGAGTCAGTAGTTTAATAAGAGAAGAAATCGGGGTCTGGGGAAGGGGTAAGGCATCAGCTCATTGCTAGGGTGTCCCTGACTTCCGTTTCTGCCCACTCCTTAGGTCATAGGACCCTACTCAGTGATGCTTTTCATGGAGGTGATCAGCTGCATCTCTCTGTGCATCCCGCTGACAGTGCATCTTAACTAAAATGCACCGTGGCTTTAAGATATTTATGCTAATACACAATTTTGATTAACTCTGCTAGGAGTTAACTCCATGGTCGAAAAAATTTCAACTTGTTATTTAGAGACATTTAAAGTCTGGAATTGACACTGTGGGTAAATACCAATTTAGTTGTCTTATCGTCAGGAAACCGTCTTACTTCCCCTTAGAGTTTGTGCGTCTTCCTTGCAGGTGTATGCAGCCATGTATGTGAGAGTCAGCTCACAGGTTTGGGTGGGAGTGACATGCTCTGATTAAAGCTCTCTTTCCTCCTACTTAGGGTCATAGGGTCAGGTGATCTCAGAAACCACAAGACGATGTTGTTGTCTCCATCAGTCTAAGTCAGCGTGAAGCAGGAATGTCACATGACCAATGCATCACATCAATCTCTCAGCTAAGCCTGAAACAAACATCTGTGATGTGAGCCACGAAAATCTATTTATGTCTAGTATTGGGCTAATTAATTAATAAATCTCTTTAATCTCCAAGTACAGAAAAATGCCATGTAAATTTGTCATTACCCAGCTTGCATTTTATACTGCAAATATACTCAAGAGACACAGGTGGAGAAAATGTAAAAATATATTACACAAATAAAGTATTGAATTGTTTATTCTAATTTATTTGCGGTAACTATTTTATTGTAAGTTGAACATGTTTTACGAATACTACCTATCGTTTAATAAAAGTGATTTGAATTTTGTGGAAAGACTGGTTTTGTTTTTCTTTTACACATTTGTGTTTATGAGACTTGTCATTAAGCAATGTCTGAGGGCTAAGTTCTCTTCCAGACACAGTCATTCTCCAAATGTGTGTGAAAACTGACAAAGCCCAGAGCTAAGTGATATAAAGCCCATGTCTGTCTTACATCTTTTTGAAGTTCCGCCTTATGCCATTTTTGTTGGTTTGTTTGTGACAGGTTCTCACTATGCAGCCCAGTTTGTCCTGGAACTCCCTGTGGAGTCCAGGCACACCTTGATCTAGTGTTAGCTTCTTGCCCTGGCCTCAAGAACGCTGGGGTCACATGTGTGAGCCCCATATAAATATAGCCAAAAATAGCTGCGGGAGAAACACCGTCTTTGGCTTCCAAGCCGCCATTCCAACAGTCGTTTTCCACTCTTTGGATTGGAGTCTATGCTCTGATAACTCAAAGCTGTTTTTATGAACATACAGAGTGGATTATTGCTGCTAGGAGAGAGAAGAGAAATTTAGAAAGTAGCTCAAGTCCCTGCCGGGCTCCTTCCTTTAAAGGTCGGAAATTCCTTCCCCTGTAGGGTCGATTGTTACTATTTAATTCAGAAGCACAGTAGTCTCCTGCTCTCAGAGAATAGTTTGCAGTGCATTTTCACCGTTAAGTATATCCAGCAATACAAAAGCAGCCCTCCTAACACTTCAGACAGTGGCATGATTCCGTTCTAACCAAAGTGAGTTTGCCATGCCATCGTGGCGGCTGTCTTTATACTCACTACCCACAACTCACTCTCTGAAGGACTTGGAAAACACAGAGACTTATTAAATTCTTCTTTGGATGATAAAAATGAATGCTCAAGAAATTTATTTGTTGAGGATGTTCATCATATTTCTCTATATTCAGTAAAATGACCAGTTGCCCAATTTGGAGAGTGATTTCGTATGTAAATAATGTTTATAAGAGAACACCACCCCTGAATAGAACCAACTGGTCTTCAGACCTTAGAAATTACCGTTTCTGGAGCTGGAGCGATGGTGAGAAGAGCCCCAATGCCCTTCAGTTCGCAGTGCCCATCACAGAAGCTCACAGGATCCTATCATTTCAGCCCCAGAGGATCTGACGCCTTCTTCTGGCCTCCTTGGGCACTAAACTCATATACACATACCCCCACACAGATACACACGCTTAAAAATAACCATTTGTCACGACAAGACAAGCCCACTCGAGCAATAAAGGTCTGAACATTGTGGGACTTGCCAACACTTTTCAATTGACTTCAGTTTGACAAGTCAGAACTCATACCTGATACCATTACCCAGGCTGAGAACTCCTGGTTAACTAGGACATGGGCCCTAGAGAAGAACCTAATACGATTGTTCTGCTAAATGGACATAGTAGTAACTGACCCCTGAGTTCTTATCTTTATACCCATAGATCAGTGTGTCTCTCAATCCTCATCAGAGAAACTTCTGTATACATTACATGGCAATCAATATAGAGACCAGCAACTAATCAGGGAATAAGAGACGGTGGAGTTCTCAGGTCTAAATAGACCATGCATAGCTTACCCCTTCTCTCAAGGCTCAGAGATCACTGAGGAAGAGGAAAGAGAAAGACTGTAAGATACAGAAAAGGTAGGCACCTGCAGCAAAATAATGTTTAGTGGGCAGGACAGGGCAGTCACACACATGAACGCACAGAGGCTGGGACTGTATACACAATACCTGCACAGGACCAAGTCGACCCAAATCCCAGCATGGATGGGGAGGGAGTCATGAACTCCTACCCCTAACTGAAGAGCTGTTGGTAGCTGCTAGCTGCTGGCAGTGAGAGAGTCACTTTTCTTCAAGGATACAGCCCCAAAGAGGCTACAGACGCTGTAGCAAGTGGTCCTCCGCTCATACATACAGGCAGCTCACAGTGGGCCCAGGAAAGGCAAGGGGTGGTGGGAACAGGGAAGGAGGTGGAGTTATTTGATCTAAACAGCATATATATATGTATGAAACTCTCAAAGAATAAAAAAAGAGATTCAAAAAATTTTAAAAAGTAGCCATCATTTCAGTATGTATCGAGTGACGAGTTCAGCTGTAGGGCAGGCTGTCTCCAAAGCCTTCTTTCGGAGGCCAACCCTTCCACCCATCGACAGCATTCTCCGCTGATGAGACCTGTGATCCTGAAGAGTTCAACACAGATTTTCTTTAAGTAGTTAAATTTCTCCTATCTTAGGGAAAATGATTACAAAAGAGAAACTTGCAGCCACTTGTATAAACAGAAAACAACGTTATTTATTGTTGGTGTGGTTGGTGAGAAAATCTTTTTGGCTCAGGTGGGATCTAATATATCACTACTCAGGAAACTTGGTATGTCCACCCTACTCTTAACAAAGTCTATTTCCTTTCTTTATCCAGTGAGACAAAGCAGTGTGACATGGTGTGCAGAACAAAGGGTCTAAAAGGAATGCCAGTTTTTATCCCATTCCTGCTCCTTGTTAGCTTTGCATGTGCACTTGACCTCCAAGACCCAGGTTACCCTTCTTTAGTGGGAAGGGTTACAGAACTAACATGCATTGTGTGCTAATAATGTAGGTCTTGTTAAATGGCATATGAAAAAAGTCTTTTATGAGTTGCTAACACGTATTTTATTTAGTCGTATGTACTAAAGAAGCTAATATATTTCCGAAGACCACAGCGTGGAGTTTATTTACAAGAGGCAAAGAAATGTGCTGATTTGGTTGGACTACATTGTGCTTTTGCAGAGTTCATATGTGAACATAATGGCTGGTTTAAATATTCACACCATATTTAAAAAGAATTGTGTGTAATCTAGATAATTCATTCATACTCTATTTTAAACCATAAGAGTAAATAATAAAAAATAGCATCTAGAATTATGTTCTTAGTAGTTCATTAGAGGCAGGCAGAATCCCAGGGTTACTCCATGTTCTTTGGTCCATTTTATCTCTGTTTGGTTGTGTTGGAGATTAGAGTTGGTCCCTTCAGAAAAATGGTAAATGGGTCACAGTTTCTGTAAGAAGCAAAGGGAAAATGTGGAGGGACGTTACAGGGCTCTGCCTTAGTCAGGTTTCCTTTCAAACGGAGATGAGGCTGGACTAGTATGTCTAACCCAGGAGGAAGCTATTGAGATGCTTTGAATGAGAAATGGGCCTTCAAGTTTTGCATTTGAACACTTGAACTCCAGTTGGTGGTGCCCTTTGGAAGGTGTAGGTGACACAGCTGTGGTGGAGAAAGTATGACACTAGGAACCTAGTGCTGTCTTTGAGGTTAAAATCTTCCTGCTACCTCCAGTTTGTTCTCTCTGCTTTGTGGTTGAAGCCGAGAGCCTAGCCCTCACGATTCAGAGAGAGGCTACCCACAAGTTCAAGGCTTAGCTTAGCTACCTAGCAAGGCTTAGTCACAAAACAAAACAGCAGAGGTCTGGCTGGGAGATGAGAGTGTGCAAGCAGGAAAGTGCATTTGCTATGAACCTTTGCCAGCTCACACCCCCCAAAATAATGATGTAATTTGCCTTATTAAATAGAAACAAGGAAGAAACTTCCCAAACCCATATGACTAACTAATTGTGTCTATTTAGGGAAATTGTAACCCAGGAATGAAATATCTTTTGATTCCTTTCAGCTACGTGTCATACTTACAAAAAAAATCATTTATACAAATGACTCTGCATGATGTAAATGACCAAGATCATTACCACCTAATTGCAATCATTATCATTATCTAATGGTATTTCTGAAAGAGACCACCTGCCCGTCTTAGCAGACACACCAAGTGATGGATCAGCAAATAGATCATTGTGTTAGGGTGCATTTGAATAGGGTAAGGATTTATTATGGAATTAAACCCAAGAAAGCTTGATAGCATTTTCCTAAATAGAAAACATATTTAGAAAGATATTTTTAAATGTTCTTGGAATTTGTAGTTTGATTTTGTATTTATTTAAACTTTTATTTAGCTAAATTGGCAATGACAATACCTTAGATAACACATTGCCTGTGTGAATTTTACCTGGAGAAAGAGTGACCCATTCAGACTGATGAATGAAACAGAACAATAGAGCGTACTGGCAGATGCATCATGAGCGGATTTTTACACTAGGGATGTATTTGCTATTAAACCTGGGCTCCCCCTAAAGGAGTTGAAGATACATTACAACACAGGACCGAGAGGAAAAAAAATGGCTAGATGGACCATTACTGGAAAGTCCATAAACCAGTCTTCAAGGGGCCAACTGAGACATAGCTGCTGACGGGAGAAATATTAATTCTTCCTGAAAATATGAGGTTAAGATGTACAAATGAAAGCCCAGCTTAATCAAACCAAATGGACTCATTGTTGAACAACATAAGGAAAGCTTTGCTTGCCTGGGCACATGGTGTTCTCGGGAGGCTACTTTTAGAGCAAAGCCCGTGTTTAACTGCTGTGTCCGGCCTAAGTGGAAGTGAACGGAGCACAATGGTTGTTCTGCCGAATGTTGGGAGCAGTCAGAAACACTAATAGCCTCTGATTTTTCCAGCATGTTGAATGATATAGTGAATATAAACAATTCCTTCTGTGCATCAACATGACCTTTTTGCAGCAAAAGATGAACAAAGGAATCCATTGTGTGATAGAAACTCTCGCTTCTAGCCGATGCTCATTGAACTCCATGCTCAGAATCTTACAACTAGCTGTGAGGTGAAGGACATGGTTTTCCCTCACACATAATGTGAAGTGGAACACTGAGGAGTGCCTTCAACAACTGACATCTATGTCCATGAGAGAAAGCTCTAGCTATAGAGATAGAGAAAATATCTGTGAGTCAATGAAAAGGCCTGTCATAAGGTTAATTTTATTAGTAATTTTTAAAAGATAAGACGAAGTTAATATACACTATTAATATATCTATTCTCCATGTAAAAGAATCTGGAAGATATTATACAATCTGGAAGATAGTCTAAAAGCATAGATAGACCTTTGGAAAGACATTCCTAGCCTTTGAGCAAAAGTAATGGCAAGAAAGAACTGAACTAAAGCTTACCCGTATCAGAAGCATGGTGGCTGAGGCCTCCACTCGGCAGCGGCACGGCAGAGTGCTTATTTAGCTTCTACGTCATTTAACACACACTTGCGTGTTGGAGAATCTTTAGATGTCAAATACAGCAAATTACCACCCTTTGAAAGAAGAACATGACACATGGCATCAGGTCAAAGATCTCTTCTACGTGAAGATTTATGCTCAATAACAAGAACTTGGAATACAAAGTAACAAGGAGAAGGAAGGCTTTGGACGTCAAGACCATTCTTTAGGGTGCTCTAGGCATTGCTGCCTTCTCCACTCTTCCAGCGGCTTCTCTCATTTCAGTGTGTTAAACGGCACTGCCCTCAGTCATCTTTGATGTTATGTGATTTCCTCTTTACTAAGAGTTTCAAACTTGCCATCTTTGTTCTGACCGGACCAGGCAGCAATCTCTCTCCTGGAGAGAAAACATAAATTATGAGTTCGGGCGGGAGAGGGGGAGAGAGAACGTATAAACAGCAGACAGAGAGGACTGAAAAGCGGCACTTCCTACAACACATTGGAATGTTCAAAAAATGTGAGCGTTATTCATGATTAGATGAAATGAATTCATCCTTAGGAACTTCATTAGCTTGTGTTCTAAGAGGCCATTTAAAAAGCATTGAAGTAATATTAAATTAAATTTCATGAATATTTATTAGACGAGTC
Source organism: Myodes glareolus (assembly GCF_982192425.1). Lineage (NCBI taxonomy): Eukaryota > Metazoa > Chordata > Mammalia > Rodentia > Cricetidae > Myodes > Myodes glareolus. The sequence continues at coordinate 9,947,406 of NC_142051.1, read as the reverse complement.
TGTACATTTGAATACAGATGCTTGAGTTAAAGTGATTTCAGTAAATCACTTTTATTTTTGCACCATCAACTGAGAGCTCTCTGTGAAAGTTTGACTCCAGACACTGCACGTTTGGATGGGCTCTGTGTTCATCAGTTTAAGAGCAATGGAAGAATAATGCTATACTGCGTGCATAATTTTTAATTTGATAATTTGATAATTAGCTATGAAATTCACTTTGACTTCTTATTGTAATAAATATATGCATAGCATAGTCAGTGTATATGATGGTGGCAGAGAAAAAAGTTATTAAGAAACCAAAATTTAGTAGCAAAAATACTAAAAATTATATATATATATATATATATATATATACATGTGTATGTGTGTATACATGTGTGTGTATGTGTGCAATGTTCTGGCAAGTAAAATGGGAAGAAAGCTTTATACAGCGGAGTATAATTACAGTCACTGTAACATATGATAAAAATGAAGTAGGAAACATAGCAGACACAGAAGCACTATCGTCATTGTGGTGGCTTGGAGGAAAATGACCCCCTAAGGGAGTGGCACTATTAACAGGTGTGGCCTTGTTGGAGTCGCTGTGATCTTGTTAGATGAAGTGTGTCAGTGTGGAGGTGGGCTTTGAGCTCTCATGTATGCTCAAGTCATGTGAGACACACTATCTGCTGTTGCCCGAGTAAGACGTAAGAACTCTCGACTCCTTCTCTAGCACCACGTCTACCTGCACACGGCCGTGCTTCCCTATGCCAACAATGGACTGAACTTTCGAACTGTGAACGAGCCACCCCAATTAAATGTTTTCCTTTCTAATAGTTGCCCTGGCCCTGGTGTCTCTTCACAGCAATAGAAACCCTAACTGAGACACCATACTTTGTTCATTTTAGGAGAACTTTACTTCCAATTTTAAAAATACCTTTAAGACTTTAAGTCATGAAATAACTCTAAAAGTCTATTAATTTGGACATGTAGAGACACTGAGATGAAAAAGGTAAATGCTTTTGAGATACATATTTCCTGAGAGAGTTTTTCTCCTACATTTTTGGTTATTCACTGGCATAGACTCAGGTTGAGACTCTCTGGGATGGCCACTTTTAGAGATACGGCTGATCCCAACCCCCACTTCTCCTAACTGATATGGTCGATTGGCAGATGTCAACATTTGCTAGAATCTGTATTGGGCAAATCTACCGAGTGATGGGTTGATATGACCCCAATTCTGCTACATAACTGTTCTTATTTTTCATTGCTTCTGCTCTTTGTGAAAATGTTGCATTTTCTAGAAACAAAAGTCACCTTTTCCTTCTTCTTTTCCTACCCCTTCATTGTAGGATAACCCCTCCGCTGGCACTTTGCTTCAAGTCTGTTGTTAGTTGCTTCAGGGATGATACTTTGTCTGTCTACATGAGTTTGTTATCAGCACAGAGGTGAGAACGGAAAAGGAATGGGAATACACAGTTTATTCTGACAAATTGTTAGTCACAAACGTGTTCAAACATGCATGTGAATAATTTACAAAGGAAATGACCTGTTTGATACACACAGTATCCTTTCATCTGAACATATGAGAAGCATATTAAAAGATGCAAGAAGCCAATCACATACAGGAACCTGATAAATACTGTTCTTCGTGACCTTTATCTAACCACAACAGCTTAATGCCCACAGTCAGGTTGTAGATATGTTTTTCAAATCGTAAAAAGGTGAATAACATTCCCCAGTTCTATGCCCTTCCCAAAGATGCATGAACCAAATAATGTAGCAGACAGTAGTTTCTGAAAATGATCGATATCAGAATATCTGACAGTATAAGTTCATAGAGGATTGAAGGCTCTTCTTCCTCAGTTCCCGTATTCGAGGATTTCAGAGCACTTGGATGCCATGAAAATGCTTCTGAACAGGGGATGGGGAGATGACTCGGCTGGTAAAGTGTTTGTGGGCAAGCAAAAGGACCCAAGTTTCATTCCCAGAACCCATGTAAGAGCTACACACTACAGTGTACCTTGCAACCCTAGTTCTGGACATGGAGGGAGGAACATCCCTGGATCTTGTTGGCCAATCAAATTGGTGAGCTCCAGGTCCAGCGACAGTCTCTCTCAAAACCTAAGGTGAGAGGGGCTGAAAAAGATGCCCAATGTTAATCCTTAACCTACACACATAGCACACACACCACACACACACACACACACACACACACACACACACACACACACCACACTAATACACGTACACACCACATAACAAATTGAAAATGTGAAATTTCAGACATTTCACACAATTTTCTTATATTAGTTACCTTTCATTTAAAAAAAGTTTGGGATATGTTCTTCTTTGGATGTACGTTGTCTCCCACAGGCCCACATATTTGAAAATTTGGTTCCTTGTGCATGCTAATGTTTGGAGGTGTTGTGGACCTTTGGGTCAGATCAGGCCTAGCTGCTGGAAGTGGATCTTTGTGACCTTGAAGATCACAGCCTGGGTCCTTTTTCTTTCCCAACTTGGCTTCCTGCTCTACTTTAGTGTGATTGAATTTCTACCATGACAGCTGTAACCATGATGGCTGGCATCCCCTTTAACCATGAGCCAAGATGGCTCTTTCCCACTTTAAATTTCCTAAGCCTCATATTCTTTTTTCTCTCTAGGTGCACACAGTTGGGATGGGACCATGAAAATAATTACTATCTAATGTAACAAATCTTTTTAATCATTGAAACACAGAACTCTGGTGTGCAATTCTGTAGCTAGATTCCAGCCCACAAGTCAGTTATAAACCTAATGCATTTTCCAATCCCAATTCCAGTTCTTCATGATGATATGCACTTATTTCTCCCAAAAAACTTATTTAAAGCAAGCCTCTATTTTAAGAACCATCCGAGGAAGTTCACCTCTGAGAAAATGCTCTTTATTGGTGTAGCAGAAATTTAAAGAAAGGCAGGACCCGGCTTGCTTGCGTTCATCTATTATTTTATAGGAAGTAGCTACAAGATGTAAAATGAAGGGATCCTTGTTTGAGCGGCATTTAAATCAAAAGAACAACAAAAAAGGGATGAATGGATGAATAATGACCAGAAACAGAGGAGGGAAACATTTTTCAGTCAACTTCACGTAGTTAAAGAGTATACAGCTATAGTTCAAACAGTATCACTAAGGGAAAGATGCATAAATGGCTGACAACCTGGGGATATGCAGTAACAATGTTTGTATTAACACCCTGCCTTGTTCCCTATCCACTAAAACTGGAGACAAACCAGGTAGAGAAACTGCATCTCTACTGGGTCGCCAAAGTCCTGATCATTAAACCTTGCACAGATTGAGGTTATGGGGAGGTTAAGTAGTAAAATGGGAGAAAATTAACTTGTCAGTACAAGGCTGTGAGGCTAGCTAGGGAAGGTTGTTAGGTCCCTGTGTGTGGATGCAGCACACTGACTCAGAGGTGTACCCCGCAGGATGGAGGTCACACTCCCCCTGAGACTGCATGACAATCATCTGATTTAACCACCAACTCAGGGTCAGTGTAGCTTTACTAAGTAATATCTCAAGCAGGGTGTTGTCTGACAAGGCGTGTATATGAGGATAAATTCGAGTCAAGTGTATACCAGGAATGGTTCGCTTTCTGTGGAATGGGAAGACCAAAGACGCGTTTACACAGTGAGCAGTCAGAGCCCACAAAACGCTTGGCTGCATGCCTAGCGAGCCAGAGGGAGAAAAATGTTTGTTTTTATGATTTAAAATGCACAGAACTCCTTCAGTTGAATTCATTTCTGTTAAGATGGTAGTTTATTTTTATGTTCCATATTTAATTGTCTTATCAGACATGCCAAAGAAGTGTTCTTTGTGTATATATATATCATATATATATATATATATATATATATATATATATATATATATATGATATATAATTTCACATTCTAACCGATTTGAAAAAATGCAAAGGTCTGACAATGTAGTCTAACAGATTAAGGCTGTGAGATATGGGTTATTACACATATTGCAGCTGGACATAAAATTTACACCAGCTATGAAAAGGAACCTAGCACTGTTCAATTAAATTTGTAGTAAGGTTGTGGTGGTTTGAACAGGTATGGTCCCCAGAGACTCATGTGTTTGAATACTTGGCCCATAGGGAGGGGCACAATAAGGAGGTGTGGCCTTGCTGGAGTAGGTGTGGTCTTGTTGGAGGAAGTGTGTCTCTGTGGGGGCAGGCTTTGATGTCCTAGATGCTCAAGCAAGGTCCCGTGTGGTACACAGCCTCCTTCTGCTGCCCTTGGATCAAGATGTACAACTCTCAGCTCCTTCTCCAGCACCACGTCTGTCTGCGTGCCACCATGCTTCCCACCATGATAATGATGGGAAAAAAAATCTCTGAAACTGTAATTGAGACACCCAAATGAAATATTTTTCTTCATGAGTTGCTGTGGTCGTAGTGCTTCTTCACTGCAATGGGAACTCTAAGGCAAGGGTAAACATTCATTTCTAGAAATCTCTATGGAAAATACACTGGAAGAACACACAGAAGAGCGAATCATCTTGAGACTGGTTCATCAGTAAAAACTGGAAGAGATGAAATAGCCTCAGCTGGGCTCTTGCTGGACAGAGAATGGGTCTGCTGACAGACCTGTAGAAGCAAAGACGGGATATTTGACGTTCTGATTGCAGAGGTGTTCAGTGTTGAGTGGGGAGAGTCCAGTGGAGGAACTGTATACTTTATGAATTTATTTGCTCATGAGAGGGTGGTGAGATTGGAAATGGATGTATTTTCTCCTGATGAAAACAAAAATCCAATATTGCGCAGAAAGTTCCTCAGAGTGGAGTTTAAGAAGGGATAGGAATAAACGTTACCCTCCCCTGAATAAACTGTCTTTTTCAGGCTGGGTTTTGACACAACATAAATATTTCATAATGCAATATAATGCAATTAAATTAAACTTTCAAAATACCGTCCTTCTAAGAGAACATAAAATCAGACGAATGCAAATGTGTTGAGGTAAGCTCTAGCCACACATTCGCTTGTTTCAGGGGACATTAAAGTATGCCAACTTCATTACATAACTATGAGATACACCTGAAGCCTGAAGGCTAGGTTATAAGAATTATAGGTAGAGAAACAACTTTATTTTATTTCATTTTTAAAAGCAAACAAACTATCTTTTTTATATTACATACCAATCCAGTGCCCATTCCCTCCCCTTCTCCAATTTACTCCACTTACCCCCTCCCACTCCCCATCCACTCCTCAGAGAGGGTAAAGCACATTGCTTTAGGGAAGGTCCAAGACCCTTCCTACTATATCTAGGCTAAGCAAAGTATCCATCCAAAGATAATAGGATCTCAAAAAGTCAGTACATGCAGTAGGGATAAAACCTGGTCCCACTGCCAGTGGTCCCTCAATCTACCCAGCCATATAACTGTCACCCACATTCAGAGGGTCTAGTTTGGTCCTATGCTGTTTCCTTCCCTGTCCAATTGGAGTTGGTGAGCTCCCATTAGCCCAGATAAACTGTTTCAGTGGGTGTGCCCATCATGGTCTTGACCTCTTTGCTCATATTCTCATTCCTTCTACTGTTCAACTGGACTTTGGGAGCTCAGTCCAATGCTCCAATGCAGGCCTCTGCCCCTATTTCCATCAGTTGCTGGATGAAGGTTCTATGGTGATATTTAAGATATTTATCAGTCTGAATATAGGGCAAGGCCAGTTTGGGCACATTCTCCTCTATTGCTTAGGGTCTTAGCTTGGGTCATCCTTGTGTATTCCTGAGAATTTTTCTAGTGCCAGGTTTCTTGCTAAACCCATAATGGCTCCCTCAATCAAAATATCTCTTTCCTTGCTCTCATCTCTGTCCTTCCTCCATTTTGACTATCTTGTTCCCTCAAATTCTCCTCCCCCTCCCCTTCTCCCCTTGTCTTCCCCTTCCACCCTCCCTACTCCTCTTAACCCCATGCTCCCAATCTTGTCAGGAGATCCTGTCTATTTCCCCTTTCCAGGTGGATCTATGTATGTATTTCTTAGTGTTCACCTTGTTACTCAGCTTCTCTAGGATCATGAATTATAGGCTCAACATCCTTTGCTTTATAGCTAGTATCCACTTATGAGTGAGTACATACCATGCTCATCTTTCTGGGTCTTGGTTACCTCACTCAGGATGGTTTTCTCTAGCTCCACCCATTTGCATGCAAATTTCAAGATGTCATTGTTTTTTACTGCTGAGTAGTACTCTAATGTGGAAATGAGCCACACTTTCTCCATCCATTCCTCAGTTGAGGGTCATCTCTGTTGTTTCCAGGTTCTGCCTATTACAAATAATGTTACTATGAACATAGTTGAGCAAATGCCCTTGTAGTATGATTAAGCATCTTTGGGCACATGCCCAAGAGTGGTATTGCTGGGTCCTGAGGTAGGTTGAGTTCCTATTTTCTGAGAAATTGCCAAACTGTTTTCCAGAGTGGTTGTACAAGTTTGCATTTCCACCAGAAGTGGAATGTTCCCCTTATTCCACATCCTCTCCATGTTCCCCTTACTCCACATCCTCTCCAGCATATGCTATCATTGATGGAGAAAGAACTTTCATTCATCTCATTATTGATACACATTTGAGCAATTTTTTGATTTTTGTAAGGCATATTCATAACTGTGTCTCTGTAACCAGGACTTCACACATTTCATAGAGAGAAAGAAAGAGTCAGAAACATGAACTAAGGAGTTAGGAAACCTCTACAGTCCTGAACTTGAATGTGAAACATCAAAAGGAATTTCTATTTTATCCTGAAAGGACTGAGAGCTTTCAGAGAAGCTCTGATTCCAGTTTTGATATTTTGCCTGCATCTATGTCTATGTGAGGCAGTCAGATTCCCAGGAACTGAGCCATAGACAGTTGTGAGCTGTCTTGTGGATCCTGGGAATTCAACTCCAGGTCCTTTGTGACGGCAGCCAGTGCTCTTACCCTCTGAGCTATCCCTCCAGACCTGATTCTAGTTTTGAAATGAGGAATGTTTGAGACGATTCTGGGCTGTCACATTAGACTAGGACATGAAGAAGTTCTCACAAGCCGTGTGGTTGCATTTGGAGAGGAAGATGCAGATTTCAAGTGATTCTCACTTGCTAAACAGGAAGGAGCCAATGTGTGGATCATAACTATAAGTGCAAGCAACTAAAAATATCTCAAACATATTTTCTTCTCCAGCTCATAATGAAAGCAAAAATGAATTGGGTAAATGTTAATGAATCCTATAAGTAATAAGAGCAAAAGCTGATGAATCAAATTGAAAGCAGGATGGCAGCAAGGAGTCCTACAGTCTCAGTCTCACGTGAACATTTTACACGGAAAGTGGCATTCCTTGAGTTCCAAGTTCCACATGCTGTAGCCTCAATCCAGTTATCTGTGACCTTTGTCTGTGATATCTAATGCTGGGTCATTAATTATGATGGCACAGTCACTCCGAGCTGTCAGTCAGCATGTTGGACAAAGGCCATGGAAGAGCATGCACTCCAGATGACAAATCTGAAATGCTTATGGAGAGGTACAGTTTTGGTCGCCATCTGTAAGCACATGACTAGCTCTGTCTTGATCAACCAGCTGAGAATAACTGACACCCCCAAATACCAGAGGTAATAAAAACATAGCGGGTATCATTTGAGTGTGCTAGGGTTAAAGATAGACTGTTTAGCTGGGGGTGACCGCAACACAAAAGAATCTCCACTTTCTAAACAATGTATATTTCAAGGTAGCAAGGACATGGTAAGAAGATTTTAGATATAAATATTTTGGCTAGTAAGTACGGAAGTTTTAGAATAAGAATCTATAATCTCTATGGATTATATTCTGTATAGGCAGTGTCATTACACAAAGTGAAAATTGCACAATTTTAACTGCCTCTTATGAAACTGCCATTGTTTTGACATTTACTTATTTGTGAGCTGTGTGGGGGCATCTGTGTGCTAAGAGGGCACGTGGGGGGTCAGAAAATGGCTTGACACAGTCAGTGCTCCCCTTCCATCATGTGGTCCTGGGAGGTGAATTTAGATCTTTAGGCTTGGTGGCGAGGTCACTAATCCGTCTCTTAGGCACCCACAAAACATTTTTGCTGAAAAAATAAAAAAGAAAGGAGCCTGAATTTAATTATGCTTTTAACTACCATTTTACATGAAATACAAGGCACCACTTTGGGTTTTTGTTTTATTTTTCTAGTATCAGAGACAGAGTTTAGGGTATCACACATAGGAGGGAAGCATCTAGGGAACTGTAGCCCCAGCCCAGAGGACAGTGCTCAGCCATTAAGTTACATCCCTAGCCCTACAGAAGTATCATCATCAAACTCTAGATATAGGAAATACTGTCAGAGATGAGCTGATATTTAAACAAGGTTATCTGAAGGTAAGAAATGGAGAGAAAGGAAAACCAGCAATTTAGGAAATAAGTAAAGAGCCACATAATTTTATCCTGATTCAACCTAACAAACCAGGCAAAATATATATCAATATTCAGTGACTAAAGGCAAATATCAATATTCTAAGTGCAGAGGAGATGCTGCGCTGATGTTTAAGGAGAAGTTCCAATCTTTTATAATTATATTCCAAAGTATTTTGCTGTGTAATAATTGCTTTGAAGTAATGTAGGGCAGCCACATAGACAAAAATCTTAGGTTATGCGTCTGTATGGCAAACAGTGAAGGGTCAGGAGAGATCTTCATATTATTCCTCTGTTGTGCAAGTTTGAATCTTTCCATTATGTAAAGTTTTTAAAAATGCATTTGGGTATTTTATCTCAAGAGAAAAATCCATTCGCATAGTTTGGTGTCCAACTGATGAACCACGGCCGCTGAACTTGACCATAAAGATTCCTAAAGGGACTTCTTCTTTGGGCCCAGAAGGGAAAGCCTTATGTTGTTCCTTCCTCCGGTGATTTCCATCCAATTATAAAACTAAGTAAGGTGAAAAGTCTAGGCATAAAGGCAAAATAAAAGCAGCCAACAAATGAAAACATCGCTTTAGAACCGAGCAAATTACCAGAGGCAGCATATCGGAACAATGTATTGCTGAGCTCAGGAAAACCAGATGCATTTTTCAGCAATTCCACTAATAAGGGAGTGACCTCAGGCAAGTTATGTAATGTTGTGGCTTCCTTTCCTCATCTGCAGAACAGCCCTTCTGTGCTGTACTTTCTCTGCAATCCAGGCCAGCCCAGGCCATCTTCACCAAGCCACTTCCATCTCTTCCTCTCCCCCCATTATTGCCCCCCTCCCGCTATTTTCATCCTCCTTACTTCACTGCATTCCATTCCATTGTGTCTGGTTTGGGTCTATGGTATTTTCTTTCACATATTATTTGGTAAAATAAGGGTGCAATGTATACACTGCCTAGGGATGACATTTACGGTCAGGGGTTGGAGACATTCTCTAACAATGGAAAACATTATCAAGCATGTCAACAATCAGGACTAGGAGAAATGATACATTATTTTTACATATCCACTCCAGTAACTAGGCTAGATATAAAATGGTACACACATATATCAGTATACCAACCCCTTTTAGTGACAGAATTCCAAATTCCAAATTGATGTTATACTTTCTTTTCTTCAGTGTGACTGAAAAGGTCTAATTCACATGACAGAATTTTCACAGGGCGAAACTAAGTTTCAGTTTCCTTGTATTGTGTGGATTTACAAATGTTTGTATAGCTTTGAGCACCTTCTTCATCTAATCCTTACACAGAATACCGACCTTTGAGGGTGATATTAAACTTTCTTTCTATCCCCATGAGCTTCATTCAAGTCTCAGTCCTTGTGTTACTTGCGACTAGCATTCGCCCCAACGGGAATGGCTGTTTTTTGCAGATGGATATGCAAGGAAAGAACTGCGAGTGCTTGGGTTTGGATGCCCCCTCTATTGGATGGCTGGCTCCTGGAGTTGGTCTCATTCTGTTTGAGAACTTCAGACTGCCAGCTCTGCTAGCCTCTGTCTCTCTCTTGCAGCGAAGCCTGAACTAGCGTTTGTTCGCAGACCTAATCTGACACCACACTTCGTAACAGAGTTTCTTAGTCATGACTCCCAAAGTGAGGTAGGCTTTACTTTTGAGTTACAGAGGAGAAGGTTAGATCCCAGAGACATGGTTGGTTCCTGTTACCAGCAAGTTGTACAGGTGAGTTCTGACTCCATGCGGAGACTAGGAAAGGACCAAGTGAAGAATGTCGTATGCTTTTCCCTGACATACACTGAGTGATGAATCAAGTGGAGGGCAAATAAAGGCAGGGATCTTTTATTAGGAGTTAACTAGAACACATGACATCAACTAGAACACATAATTTCAAATCTCAGAATGAGTCAGATTTGCCTCCGTAGGACAGGATCAGACCACTCACAGTGACACCCCATCACTCCTTGTCTCCCTCTGTCCTGTGACCCTCGGGGAAGGGTCTAGCTTAAGGAGTAGCTGATGTGGGCTCCAGAGATAACTAGCAAGGATGCCTGATTCCTGCTAGTGGCTCATACAGCAGGTAAGGAATTATGTATGCCAGAGTTTGCATGCCAGAGTTGGTGTCCCCAGCATGTCAGTCACATTGCCCAGCTTCTTCTGAGGTGGCGTCCACAGCTCAGGGCGAGGCTAAGGTGAGCAGCTCTGCATTTACCTAGAAGGAAACATCAGGAGTGGGAAGAAAACATTCACCTCCAATTCCCCAGATTCATTTTTCTCTAAGTCCATGAAGATTGAAACCATAACATATACTGTGTCCCAAGAAGGGGAGATGTATGTGTGTCAGGAGGTAGTCCCTCATTTTAAGGAGAGCATCACTAACACTTGTCCTTTTAAGTTCTCCTGGTGCCCCAGACAGCTATATAATTTGCTTCTAGAATACCCTGAAATATATGTATGTACATTTTATTAAACAAATCAACTTTAATGCCAGTTGTAATCCGAAGCTTGAAATCCATTCTGTTCTAGTGCCATTTCTAAATTATCCAGCTTCATTTTTTACAACAGTATATCCCAAGTTCTTCAAGGAGAACTAATGACAACCAAAAAGACAGTATAAATTTTCTCTAGTTGTGAGATGCCAATACCTTGGAAAAGACCTCAAACTTTTAATATAAAGACCCTAATAGTATAAAAGACCCAGGGCAAAGCTGAAGTTCAAAGATTAAATCTTCTTTCAAGTGAAAGTCAAAATATATTAAAGTCCAAGTGAATTAAAGTCTGATATCAAATTATTTCCCCTGTGGAATTAAATGTTTGAAGTTTGAAACTTGTAAGTAGTAATTAAGACTCAACTATCTTCCTCACTCTGTAACTCATCTCTGGCTCAGAGAGATTCTGGATGCTTCATGGACTGGGTCTTTCAACATCTGTGTTCCTGGAAGTCCTCCCCATATATGCACATGTAAGTGCGCACACACACACACCAATGTACATACACATACATGTATGCATTCAAATGCATTCACACATGTAGTGTATGAGGATCTTCTTTCTATGTGTTGCTTTCATTGATTAAATAAAGAGTCTGCCTTGGCCTTTTGATAGGACAGCAGCTTAGATAGGTGGAGTAGACAGAACAGAATGCTGGGAGAAAGGAGGCAGAGACAGAGAGCCACTTGCCATGAAGCTGCCAGATCAGACATGCTGAATCTTTTCCGGTAAGCCACGAGCTCGTGGTGACATACAGATTATTAGAAATGGGTTGAATCAAAATGTGAGTTAGTTAATAATAGGCTATAACTAATGGGTCAGGCAGTGTTTAAATGAATACAATTTCCATGTGGTTATTTCGGGGGGTTAAGCTAGCTGGGTGGCCTGGAGCTGGGCGGGAAGCAGCCCGCTCCTCAATTACAACATACATGAATACAGATACACGTGTGCACACACACACATAGTTATAGCTCCTTTGTTTGAACCTGTAAAGTTTTTAATGTCAGGTCTCAGGCAGACCTCATTTTAAAACTGCAGAATTTACAAATAATAAGATTGCTGAGCACTGGCTCCATACTTTTCAGTTCAGACCATGAGCTCATCTCTAGCACTTACAGTAAAACTAGATGCAGAATTATGTTGCTAGAGCCCCTGTTATCAAAGACGATGACAGAATTCCAATGCTCTGTGTGAGAAGAAGAAATGGGTAGTAACTACGTGGTAACCCTTGTCAACCATCTAAAACCTATTAATTCAAACTACAGTGCAATAAATTTACCAGAGGAAAAGATTGATTTAGGTGCCACAGGCTTGCCTGTTTGGGATAAGGGATATCTTCCCTTGTGTATTGCTTTCTGTTTGGGGTAGCAGAAAAACCATGTGTCTTTCCATAAAGTTAAGAAATTTGCATTACTAAAAGTTCTAAGATGTTTTTCTCCTTGCCTAGTATGTATTCAGCATCTTTGTATTGCCTCTGCTCCTGATACTGGGTGTGGCCTCTGCTCCCATGTCCTCCCCTCTCTCTTGATAGCCAGCATCTGTTGTGGACCACTAAGAGTACAGTTCTCTTGAACTTATAGTTGGATTAGCTCCCCTAGGTTTTGTCCCTGAGAGTTTTTAACTATATCTCTGTATCCATTTTAGCTATAGATAGCCACATTATGACAGAAACAACTTGTAGACAAACATCATAAATCTAAGGCTAAATTTGGCATATTTTCTTTTCTATACCCTCGGGGATGATTCAAAACTAGAATGAATGAAGAGAGGGAGGGAAGAAGAGAGGAGGAAAAAGGAAAGGAAAGGATGACTTGAGAAGTCTACTTAGATCCAGCACTTTAAATTTAAAGCCAAAACTATTGGCTGATAACCTGGTAATACCAGAGGAGTTCCTCAATCCTTGAAAGCAGAAATTGTGTGGAAGACCTGCCACTGACAAATGTCACCTTAGCCACTGCTCCTTTAGAAATCCCGTACTGGGCTGAGCTGGTGGGCTGAGACGATCTGCCACTATAGATCTAATTGGTTCCTCGCTAGGCTTTCAGCTCCTTAGAAAACTGACTGAATTTAAGGCTCTTTCCCAAGGTTGATGCTCTCGTCTCAGCCTCAGTCACAAAGAATCGAACATTGGCCCGAGGATCTAGCTGCTTGATCTACTGCACCCACTGACTTCAAAGCACAGTGCTATCCCAGACAGCACCTGCTTCCCATGTCCCAGCAATGAAAACCTGGCCCCTTGTCCAGATCAAAAATTAATTATTATTTTGAAAAAAATACAAGAAAAATGACTAGATAGAATGCAAAAGTTTAAGTATAACATCACATATATTGTCCCCACAATAAATCAGGACTTCCATGTCTACTTTTCAACTCGTCTATGCTTCAGAGTTCTATGCTTCATGAGATACTGAAAAATCAACAATTCTTAGTGTTGTTCTTCTGTAACCAGGTCCAGAAATAAATCAAAGGGCTACAGATAGACATGAAATTATCGATTTTTCGCTTCCATGAGTGTGAAGTTGGAGTATATACACAAGCCATTTGTACTCCCTTAGATGCAGACATTTCTGGGACCATGGCTGCAAATAGCATTGGACCACAGGGATAGGATGGGAATGGCAGATTTAGTCCTGCTCCCAAGCAGGAGAAGGGCTCGGGTAAGCTGAGATCCCAGTTGATTCTTTACGAATTTTGTGGTCATGTCAGTCTAGTCTTTCCCCAGAGAAGGCAGAAAGAGACTGGGGAGTGCAATGCTCATGAGCTGTGACTGGCAAGGAAGGAAATACCTTCTCTTCCTCCCCACAACCATTTCCCACCTTTCTATAATACAGCAACTCCATTCCCTTCGTAGATGTAAATCTCATAGAACGATGACCATCTTTTACCTATCTAGAATCTGTGATTCCTGTATCTTGGGCTCTGTTTATAGAAAAGAATGTCCAGTTCTGGACAAACACGTCTGAATGAGACTCAGCAAAGCATAATTGCCGAACCCTAGGATGCTCAGAGGTGAACGTAGCCCACAAGAGTAGGGACACATCTCTTTCTCCTCCCACAGAAACTGGAATTAGAACAGAAAGGAGAGACAGTGTGAATCAGCCTTATGAAAGGTACCAGACAACAGGTCAGTGGAGAGACAGGAGAGAGCTAATGACTAGGATTTTATTCCTGTTTCATTCCTGTTGAAATGGTCTTCTTCATTTAAATGCTTGACAACACTTGAAAAAGCATAGAAGTTAAAGTTGTAGCAATAGGCCCTCTCCGACCCTCCTTCTCCTCTCTTTCTTAACAGAGGGAGAATTCATGAGAAATTCATTAGGAAAAGTCAAGCGATCTGTATTTCCCTATGCCTGTAGAGTCTGATTTGGGACATAGACATTCTCAAGCTTATTGTTTTAGATCTGTTATTTGTAAAAGATACAGAACATGCAAGAATTATCAGTGCTAGGGAGCTGAAGGGCAAATAATGCTAATGGGATAAATAATATATCATTTATTAGAAATATTCTGCAGGGCTCACTTTACTAGCCTAAACAACATATTAGCAACCTCTAACAAGTTTCAGGGGGACATCTTACTCCGTGACTCAACAAAGATCCTTGATATACTGCCTAAATTAGACAGCATATTAAGAATTAATGACAGGCCAATTCCCTACAATTACACTTTTGTCAGGGGAGCAGACAGCCTGGTTTTCATGATATTAGCAACTTTTAGCAGTGAATCCCTTTTTTATAGTGTCAGATGATTCAATTTGTCAATGATTTTCCCCTGCACATGGGCATACCAATAAACAAACATATTTCAATGCCTCAGGAAAAAACTGAAATTATCTGTCAATGGTAGTTATTTAGGGCAGTGGCTCTGTGGTGGTGGATCTAGGATGCACTTACCAGAGCTCTTTTCTGAAAATGAAGGACTTATCTCCATAGTGTCTGAGATGATGCGGGACGTCAGCTCTCAACTCCAACTCTTCCTAAAGCGGACAACCTCTAGTGAAGAAAATTGTCTTATTCGAGGTCTCCTTCCCATCCAGATGCAACCCACACCTGATGGCGGTCAGTGTGGGAATGTAAAGACTTGGTCTCCAGGCCCGAAGTCAAGAAAACTTTTAAATTTGAAGTGTTAATGAAAATGGCCTGCTACCTAAGAATAGTCCACCCAGCAACGTTGTCGTTCAGAAATGAGGCAGAAATGCAAATGCTCCAGATGATTGAGACCTAAGGGACTCTGTCATTGGTGGCTTTACAGAATATGTGAAGCAAGTTTTCAAACCAAAAGGAAGACTGATAACTAGTAATAAAATACTTAGGAAAGGAAACCTCCAGTGGAATACATTTCTGCAGTCTCCCTGGTAATCCTGCAGTCCTAGGAAGATGACCTGTGAAGCCGCTTTCCCCAGCAAGGGCTGGAACACACCATTCTTCAGAATGCTTTCCACCCTCAGGAAACTACTTGAAAAAGTAGTAAAGGAGAGAAAACGGGTCATATTGACACTAAAATAGGACAATAAACTGTAAGAATATTGGAAACCAGTGTTTCCCCAAATAAAATAGAATATATCTTTATCTAAGCATTAGCAAATTAAATACATGTGTGAATATAGATGCACTTCACCGCTATCATATATGCTGGGAACACAGATTAATAGGTAGAGACGTGTTCTCAGATGGTAGGAGGGATTTATTGCTATACATTGTACTCCAACATCAATGTGCCTGCAGTGGCACAGGTGGTGCATGCATGCATACATACACACATGCACATGAACACAAACATATGCACAAACACGCACACATGTGCACACATGCACATGCACACACACATACAGGCACACACATCATGAAGACACATGCACACATACACACATGCAGACACACACACATACATACACATATGTGCACACATATATCACATGCACACACATACACACTAAGTAGTAAGAAAAAACATTTTAGCAAGTGCACTGTGACAAAAAACTAGAAACCACATTTTTTTCTGGGAAAAAATTCTTTGTTAATGATCTAGAAACTTTGTGCTGTTGTTTTAAATATGTCTGATCACTCTCACATGGGGTAGACAAATTATGTAGATTTGGGTCTTTGTTGCCTGCCTTTGACGTCTGTTGATTCCATTCACATTTACCTCACCCTTATGTTACTTTTATATATTTGCTTATTGTCAAGCCTTTCTCCTGTTTCCCTTACTAAATTAGCAAGTTCTTAGCAGACTCTAGTGTACCATGGAGCACCAAATGCTGGCCACTGTGAGCGATTAATATCTTACTATTTCTGATCTTTTTTTTTCCCACGTAAAGACTCCAGGTCCTGCTATGGCTGCTTGATTCTCTGCTACAGAGGGATGAATGCTGACAGCCATTCTACTTTTCTCTGATGTAGATTTTAAAAGAGAAAGCTGTAAACACAAGACTTAGAAGTTCTAATGCATAAGCAGTTTTTTTCCTACTGATTTGAAGAGAGGCGTTCAAGTGACAGCCTTCAACACTTGAGACTGAATGCCATTCCCAAAAGAAAAGAAAGGGGAGATTTCCTTAGTTTCAAGTTATATTTTAGTTGTGACACATACTGGTTTTAATGATGACTAGATAATTTTTTATCAGAACATTTATATGTTTATAACATTGGGAGACTGCCTTTACACACAGTGGATTTAAGGTGGAAGTTTATGCTGAAGTCCCTCCCATAACCAAATCTTTCTAGACACCAGTTATTCATTTGTTTGTTTATTTATTTTTTAATTTTTTCTAGACTGTTGAAAATACAGAGGTAGAGATGAATGTGGATCACAGAGGGCATCAGAATATTGCCAGGATGCAGAGGAGACTCATTAAATCGAGTGCTAATGTCAAAAGTGAACATTTGGAGCACTAGCTTTTCTTGAGTGATGTGTCAGCCAGAGAAGAACAGTCACAAAGCATTGTGGGTCACTGACATAAGAACAAGGAAACAAAATATTCAAACATCCTTGAGAAGTGGAAACCTGGGGGAGTATATGACACCCCCGAAGTTAGGTGCTCAATATCACCAAGCCTTGGGGTTCTTAATGTAAACTATGAGGAATGCTGCAATGCTATGCACTTATTGGGTGACGTGAGTGGGATCAAACAGAAGTCCACGGCACAAGTAGCTGTTTAATAAACCCCGATCTCACCTTCATCTTCCCTCTTATCCTTTCATGTAGAATATGCGCTAATCTCGGGAGGAGTCATACATTTCTATGTAAATCTTCCTGGGCTGAAAACCATGGGAAAAGACAATTAAGTTTAATCGATGAGCCGATATAAACACCCATTAACAGATGCCCCATTTAGAGCAGCGAAGGCTGGCTGCTCTGCAACTGCTTCTTATAAAATATGACATTAATCAAGAAGACTAATTTTTGTGCTGATGTGACTTTAAGTGCTTCCACTCAAACTCCACCTGGGGACAGTAATGTGCTCACAAACAGCAGCGACTGGGGCAAATCCCTGTTGCTAATCTCACCTATATTAGCTTTTCCACCCTTGGGAGTATGATTAATTTCAAAGTCTAATGAAGAAAACAGGATGCAGGGAAAACAGAAAATTTAATTTGGTGATAGTTTGGTTCTTAGGACATTACTTTCTTTTTTTATTTCATTTGCTTATTTTTTCTTTTATTGAAAAAATTTTTATACAATATATCCCGATTATGTTTTCCTCCACCTACTCTTTCCAGTTGCTTCCCAGCTCCATTCCCACCCAGATCCACCCCTTTTCTGTCTCATTAGAAAACAATCAAGTATCTAAAAGATAATACAATAACATAACATAATATAATATGCTGTAATTTAATAATATAAAGAAAGCACATCAGAATAGAATAACAACAACAAAAACAACAACAACAAAACAATCAGAAGGAAGAAGAGCCCAAGACAATGCACAAGAAACAGTTATAGACACAGAGACCCACTTGTTTGCACAGTCAGTAATCCCATAGATATGCAAGTTCAGAATATTATATTTGAGTATTATATATTCAAAGAACTTATAGGAGGAAAAGTCCATAAAAACAAAAAGATGAAAGAAAGAAAAATTTCTGGCACAGCATTATGAGCTCTCCAAAAACGCTGTTGAGTTTGTTAGCTGTTGACCTCCATGGCTGGTCATGCAGCCTACCCCTATGTGTAGTTTGTTTCCCCAGTGAGACTCCTTAGGAGAAAACTAAATTTTCATTTGCAAATATTTATCAATTGGAGATAGCCTCTGGGTTAGGGATAGGGTCTACGTCCTTTTGTTTCAGCTCGAGAACTCCTTTTGGCTCAGACCCCTGCAGGCCTCATGCATGCTGCCATGGTCTATGTGAATTCACACCTGCTTTGGTCCTAGTGTGTTTAGAAGGTTTTGTTTCTTTGGTGGTCTCCACACCTTCTGGTTCTTACACTCTTTCTGCCTCCTCTTCTGCAAGGTTCCTTGAACTCTTAGGGGAGGGATTTGATAGAGATACCCTGCTTAAGGCTGAGTGTTTCAAAGTCTCTCATTCTCTGTATATTTTCTAGCTGTGGGTCTCTATAGTGTTCCCGTCTGCTGCAGGAGGAAGCTTCTCTGATGATGACTAAGAATGACTCTGATTTATGAGTATAGCAGAAAGTCATTAGGAGTCATTTTATTGCTATATTCCTTTAGTAGAGCAATAGTATTTGGTTTTCCCCTAGGTCCCAGAGCTATCTAGTCTCAGGCTCTCAGTCACCCAAGCAGCAGCCTTCAGTATGGGTTCCATTTCATGAATTATGCCTTAAGACAAATCAAACACTGATTGCTCCTGTAAGATTCGGGTCACCATTGCACTTGTATATCTTGCAGGCAGGTCACCATTGTAGATGGAAGGGTTTATAGCTGGGTGAGTGTTTATGGTTCTCTTCTGGTGGCATGCAGAGTACCTTTTGCTACCAAGAACACTAGCCCATATGGGAAGAGTCATGGCATGGACCAGCTCGATTTTTCCATGTTTAATGAGTTATGTGTGTGTTGTCCTGAGTAATAGGACCTTGTTTTAAGTTTGTAGAGAGCAATCTATAGCCTTGGCAACAGTCTGGGATGTTCGGGGTCTCCCATAGGACCCCTTTGGCTAACAAGTCAGTTAGATGTAACCCCTTCTGGATACTGGAAGCTTCATGTAATGATGCCATATTACTTCATTTAGATGACCTTCATATTTGTGTGTATTTGAGGAAGATTCTGCTGTATTCAGTTTCCATACTAGCCATCAAATGGCCTTAATTTTAACTGTCTCTCCTGCTAGTCCCTCCTTCATTATCCTCTTCCCTCCCTCTCCCAGCTGATCCCTGGGAATGAGAGTGAGAAGAAGCCATGGCAGGCACTCTGGTGCAGAGCTGGTGGCTGGGTTTGAGAAGAGGAGTGGTGGAGCTATGAAGCTGGCTGTCTGCCTCTCTGGCCTACTGGCTTCTCTCGCAGGCTTGGCTGGTGGCTCCCCAGGGAATGATGCCTGTTGGACTTGGGGCCGGAGACAAAGGGATGGGGCTGGAAGAGAAGATGTGTGTGATCCCCTTGAGATGAGATGAAACTGGGGGACTGGATTGGGGAAGAGGATAGAGAAGATAATGATTTTAAGTTAGCCTTTCCGCTTTCCCAGGGCACTACTTCCCTTCCAAGCATTTCCCAGCTTACTCTCTGGTGTGGTTTGGTTGAGCTCAGTCCCCTGAATCAAGCATACCTGTACTTTCCAATTGTGTTCTCTTGTTTTGCCTGATTATAAAATTTAACTAATATGATATCACTTACGATATCATATTATAGCTTGAGTCCTGCTTGTACATCTGGCCATTCACACAAATTCCCTAAGGGGGTCCAGGCCACCATGTTTTTTTCTGTGTATGTAGAACCATAGCTTGTACACAGGGATGACCTATGTAAACCACAGACATTCCACATGACAGAAACGAGGCAAGAACTCAAGAAATTGGTCACCAAAAGATCACGTAATCAAATAAAAAAAAATGGAGATAGACCTAAACAAAGAACTCTCAACAGAGGAATCTAAAATGGCTGAAAGACACTTAAGGAAATGTTCAACATCCTTAGTCATCAGAGAAATGCAAATCAAAACAACCTGTAAGAATGGCCAAGATAAAAACCACTGATGACAACTTATGCTGGAGAAGTTGTGGGGAAGAGGGAACTTTTCTGTATTGCTGGTTGGAATGCAAGCTGGTACAGCCCCTTTGGATGTCAGTGTGGCAATTTCTCAGAAAATTAGGAAACAACCTTCCTCAAGACCCAGTAATACCATTTTCGGGTGTATATCCAAAGGATGCTCAATCATGCCATAAGGACATGTGCTCAACTGTGTTCATAGCAGCTTTGTTTGTCATAGTCAGTAATTGGAAACAACCTAAATGCCTCTCTACCAAAGAATGAATAAGGAAAATGTGGTATACTTACACAATGGAGTACTACACAGCAGAAAAAAATAACATCTTGAATTTTATAGGAAAATGAATTGAGCTAGAAAACATTATTTTGAGTGAGGTAACCCAGACACAGAAAGACAATTATCACATATACTCACTCATAGGTGGTTTTTAAACAGAAAGCAAAGAAAGCCTCCTACAAACCACAACCCCAGAGAACTTAGACAACGAGGACACCAAGAGAGACTTACATGGATCTAATCTACATGGGAAGTAGAAAGTAGAAAAAAACAAGATCTCCTGAGTAAATTGGGAGCATGGGGACCTTGGAGGAGGGTTGAAGGAGGAGGGGAGAGGCAGGAAGGGGAACAGAGAAACATGTAGAACTCAATAAAAGTCAATTAAAAATAAAAATAAAGAATAATTACAATCACCAATCCAAAATAATGAAGAATTTTGTAATGAGCTGATGAAGGAGAAACTAAAACGTCCTCTCTAAGAATTAGGAGAGTTAAATTTTTATCTTACTTGTATTTTACAGAGTTAGGAGGTGTTTTCTAAGGGGACGTAACTACCAGTGCAAGGGCTGCAGGGAGCTCAGCTGAAGCTAAATACTTCATACAAATGTGTGTGAAGCATTTTCACTACTTTTGACAACACTGAGGTCACCACGAGGTCCAAGGTGGAAACTGGATTGAACAAGTTGAAGATAAATGGAAGATGATGGATTGAGAGTAATATGGTTTTAAAAATAGATTAGCTGTGAAGAGAAAAATCAGGACAATAAGGTAAATTTGGGTCTGTGGTCATATGGGTTGTTCAGTTTGGGATTCTCAGGGCTGAAACTGAGTTAGCTAAGTGTCCCAGCATGGCCTCTGAGAGAGACCATGACCCCAGGACTCTCAGAATTAATACAGCACCAGTCACAGAGGTGGCACATCCCAGGGAGAGTTTGAACGAGTTTATAATTTTCTTGAAAGACAAGTCAAGATCACCAGGTGATGCATCCTTTTTCAGTGAAGCTCACAGAAAGGAAAATTAATATTGTTTACGTTTTCTTATTTCAAATAAACAACACATGCCAGGTTTTAAAGCAAACACAACTGGCCGCTCTGTGTTCTGCTGTGTGCACTTGGACCAGGCCGCTCACCAGAAGGGTGTGAAGAAGCAGGGAGCCTTTTCTCTTTATAACAGTGGCTTCATTCTCAAAGGATGGACATTTACGCTAAAAATGGGCTGCTTTGAAATCAATTCTACTCTATCGAAGAGGGGAAGCACATTAAGAGCGTATTTTGCTAATGCTTGCTTTCTTCGAAGATAAAGAACTTGCATCTTAATGCACCTTCCCCTCATTCTTTGTAAGAGAGAGAAAACAATATAAAATGCAAATGAGGCCAATATTTCTGCTGGTTTGAGCAGGCGGTCACGCTGGGGCACATCATTTTTGGAATTATTAGTAACCTTTCTCGTTCGCGGGTGGCCTTACCCTTTTTCTTTCTGCCATTTCTCCTAGACTCCCTCCGTTTATCTTTCCTATGAAGACTCCACACGCGAGAAGCAAACTAACGTTTCTAGTTACAGGAAGTCTGCCGTCCCTTCCTGCTTTCATCTCTGTAAGCTCTCGAGTGACTGCATTTCTGTTCCCCTTTGTGGCATTAGCTGCTGATAATCTCACCCAGACTCCCAGGAATGTGGTGCTGTACCCTAAATTCACCCTTCAGAGATTCTGAAACCCAAAATGGTTTTGCCTGTGTTGAGTTTGAACAGTCTAGCTGCCGTGTGTGTGTGTGTGTGTGTGTGTGTGTGTGTGTGTGTGTGGTGGGAGGAAGGAAAAGTCATGTAGAAAACTGAGACAGAGAAAAAAGAGATTGCAGCGAACAACCACATATTCCATCCTATACCACAAATGAATTGCTAGATGTTTTCTTTCTTCTAAGTGGTACCCACAGCTAAAATTTTCTTTGAAATAACTTCAACAGTAACAAGTTTCACTAAATGGATAATGGCACTACCTCTAAACCTACTGTGAAAAATATATCTTCCTCAAAAACTCGCAGACACAACATTAAATTTTTATCTTACTCTTAATGTCCACTTGGTTCTAGAATTTTCTTTAAAAACACCATATAGCAGGATCTATTATTACACAGCACTAATCCAAAATGCATCGTGCCCATTCCACTCAGTTTCTAAAAGCACTATATAGCATTTATGCCTATGTTGTCAAGGCCAGCACTCTGCAAGTTTTCCCCCATTCTCAAAGCCAAGCTCATGGCCAGCTATTTCAGTCTGTATTGATTTTCCTATTGCTTGTGCAAACCTCTTATTAGTTGTATCAAGAATTTTGACACTAAAATGCATCCTGGAGTTCAGTTTTCATTAAAAAGACGTCCTAATGGGTAGCGACCCTCTTGTACACAGTAATTTTATTCTCACAACTACTGACAGAGTCAAGACGCAAATCAGAATTTCAATAAATGCTTGTGGAGCTGAAATACAAGGGAGTGACCTTAAAACAGGAGGGAGATCATTTCATAGAGTAGCGTTAGAAGAGATTGTGAAGCTGGGCAGTGGTGGTGCACACCTTTAATCCCAGCACTCGGGAGACAGAGACAGGCAGATCTCTCTTGAGTTTG
Source organism: Myodes glareolus (assembly GCF_982192425.1). Taxonomy (NCBI): domain Eukaryota; kingdom Metazoa; phylum Chordata; class Mammalia; order Rodentia; family Cricetidae; genus Myodes; species Myodes glareolus. Next base: position 9,924,456 of record NC_142051.1, on the reverse strand, counting down.
AGGCCAGTCTGGTCTACAAAGCAAGTTCTAGGACAGCCAGAGTTATTATACAGAGAAACCCTGTCTCAAAAAACATTAAAAAACAAAACAAACCAAACAACAACAACAAGAAAAACAAAACAAAACAAAATTGTTTGACAGAAACAAGACCTGGTGTTGGGAGTGACATACATTTATATATTTCAAATTCTTCTGTCTGTGGCATAGCTAAAAGTCGTTGGCCAGTGTCTGCGAAGAAGGTCTGCCATTCTCAAGGCAGGAACTCTTTTAGTTACTGTGGAGAGCAAGGTTCACATTATATTACACCAAAGCCCCTCCTTATGACTCTTACTGATGACATTATCCCTGCCGCTCCATCCTGAAACATACTGACCCATTTGTCTTCTCTAGTCTCCCAACACTTCCTCATAGTGTTGTCATTTGAGACATTTTGCCAGTGTGTAATAATAACTCAATTATCTTAAACTAGGTGGAAATTATAGTCTTGCACAATAGCAAGAGGCAGAATGGAATCCAGTGCTGGCTGGTTTAGTTACCAAGGACAGCACAGACATTCAGGATATTTTTTCTCTCCTTTTTCCTCTTCTGTTAGCAAGATGGTGCCTTTTTCGTTAGACCTGTGGGCAGATGACCTCTTTGCATGTATCAGACCAGAAAAAGGATAATAAATTATCCTCGCTAGTGTTTCTCTATAGAGAATGAGGACATTTTCACCCCACAAATCCCTCAGCAGGCTTCATGCTTCTTAGTAAAAATGCATGCCCAGGGCAAACCTGGGGTTAGCGTTAACATAACTGGTTTAGAAAAACGTTCTGGTGAGGAGTCAAGGGTGATATTGCACACCATGGCCATTGGCTTCCTCTTTGGTCTCTTCATCTTCCTGAGATTATCAGTCATGGGGTGGACACCCTCTACATAGTGAGATAATTAATTAGCCACCAGGTTATCACCAAGTTGACACGAATAAGAGGCCCTTACAATGATAACATTTTACAAAAATCCAGGAACCATTATGTAAAGGGGACTGAGCTAAAAGGGGGTTCTACATGAGAAACACATTCATTTATTTGTATACAAGTATATGTCCTTAATGTCTTTTCATACTTTGTACTTTACAAAAGCTATTTCAGTTTTACATTCTATTTGGTATATAAAAGTATATACCACATGCTCAGACATAAGAATTTAATGTCCTAAAGTGAATTATAGTTATATCGAAAAGAAAACTTGGTAGTTTTCCAGAAAATGCTGTATTTATATCTGTGCTTAGTGAACGAATTTTTGTTCTTTTTAAATTTTACTTTTATTTGTGTATCATATGTGTGTCTGTGGGTGTGTGTTTGTATGTGTGTGTATGTGTCTGGTGCATGTGTGTCTGGTGTATGTGTGCGTGTGTATGTGTGTATATATATGTGTGTGTCTCTGTGTGTATGTGTGAGTACATGTGTGTGTATGTGTGTGTATGTATATCTGTGTGTTTGTGTGAGTGTGTGTGTGCACGCTCACCATGGTGTGAACATGGAGGTTGAAAGACAGTTTGCAGGACTTAACGTCTCTTTGCATGAAGCTGAAGCTTGGGAACTCAGGCATAGCTTCCGCTGCCTTTAAGAGCTGAGCTACCTCATAGCCTCTCTCTCTTTTTCTCTCTCTCTTTCTTGTATTCCTTTTTTTTGTTTGGTTTTCTGAGGAAATAAATGATGCTCTCAGGATTTTAAAATGTTTCATTTCCACCAGGCTCATTCAGGACAGTAATTTAATGTATGATTGGTAAAGTAATTGAAAAGTTCCTGTATTTTTGTGCAGACAGTGATTACAATAGGATGTGTGCACTTGCAGAGATAAAATAATCACCAAACAGAAACAAAGCCAGCCTCAAGATGTCAAGTTTTCTGCTAAGACAGTTTTACACTAAAAGAAATTGTTTCAGGAAGTTATACCCACTGAAGATTTACAATAAGTGAAATTTTCTAATAAATACAAGAGCTCGTCAAATACGCATAAAAACATATTCACTCACCATCATAAACCCTAAGAAAAAAACTACTGAGTTTTTCTTTCATTGTGTAGATAATTTCTTAGCTGTCATAAATATTTGGCAGAGCATACCATTTCAGTAGTTACAATGTATTATTCAGGAAATACGCTTTCTTTTTAGTGCTGGAACATCCTTATTTATCAAACCAATTTGAAGAAAGCTGTTTACTAGTTACTGCAAAGCAGGGTAAGAATTAGCTCTTTTCCTTCTGATTGTGTTACTTATAAGGTTAGTTTTTATCTCTTACCATCTGAAAAAAATGAAGCAAATAGATAATAAAGGCACACTGTTTCATAAGGATGAGTTCTGGAAAAAAATATACAATAGACAAGAGATGCAGACCCATATACAGAAGACTGCGAACGAGAAAGACTTGAGGCAAATGCCTGTTCGTTTTCTATTATCCTCCTCTGCCAACAGTTAGCCACCAAAAACCATCAGGCAGAACTTCTGGGAAGTTCAGGGAGTGAAGGAGCTGTCTGCTCGTGGAATATTTGCCAAAACTCATTAGCATGTGGCTCATTCTCTGCTAAGATTTCACCAAATGAAGAACAAAATCAGAAGTTGAATAGAACCCTGTAACATGAGAAGGAGCCTGTTTGTTTGGGGGTTTCTGTCCTGCCCAGTTCCCCCAGCTGTTTAGTCCCAGAGAAAAATCACACAAGAGATCTCTATAAGTTATTAAGCTGATTGGCCCATTAGGTCAGGCTTCTTACTGGCTAACTTTCATATCTTGATTAACCCATTTTTCTGATCTATGTTAGCCATGTGGTTCAGTACCTTTTTCAGTGGGGCAGCTCACCTGCTGCTTCAGTGGTCTGGGCAGGAATGGGAGGAATCAACTTCCTCTTCCCCAGAATTCTCCTGCTCTCTTTGCATCATTTCCACTTCCTGTCTGGTTTTCCCACCTATACCTCCTGCCTGACCAATCAGCGTTTATTTAAAACATGATTGACAGAATACAGACAATTCTCCTGTACCAGAACCCATGCCCTTTAAAAGTTAAAGTGAACAACAGCAAGGGAGCATGCGTGTCTGGTGAAACACAGTCGTCTACTAAGTATAAAGGGGTTTAGCAGGTGGAGGCCAAGGGAGAATTATTCGGAAAAGTCGTAAGGGCACCAGGAAGAGTGCAAAGCTTTTCTTCTCTACCCCTCCTCTTGTAGGCCTTGGGGTGGGGCGGGGCACATAGTCTTTACCTCTTCCTGTAAGCCACGTGAGCCATCGGTACAATCAAATTGAAAAGGTCAATTAGGTTGCACAGGCTTCATAAATTAGAATTTGGTCCATTTCAGAGAAGTCTTACATGTGCTCTGGTAGGAGGAATGGGGAAGATGAATCTCTTTCGTGTGTGTGTGTGTGTGTGTGTGTGTGTGTGTGTGTGTGTGTGTGTGGTTCATCTGTGGATATCCTAGACAAGCAAGATCACTTAGGCAAGACTGGCTCTTGACTTGGCCAATTCAGTTAGTATGAAGAGTACTAGACCTATAATCAGATACAGAAGCGGAAGATTTTGTGTTTGTGTGTGTGTGTGTGTGTGTGTGAGAGAGAGAGAGAGAGAGAGAAAGAGAGAGAGAGAGAGAGAGAGAGAGAGAGAGAGAGAGAGTCTAATACCCTCCTAGAGTACACATATCACTTTATTCAGGCAATAAAAATCAAAGGGTCTCACCTGGAGATGACTCAGGCTGAGATGACCCAATGACCTGACAGGTCAAGTGTTTGCTGTGCTAGTATGAGGATCCAGACCAACATCATTAGCACCGATGTTAAAGGCTGAAGCATTCATCTACAGCTTAGTACTGGGGATGTATAGGCAAGAGGGTCCCTGGAGCTTTTTGTCCAGACAGTCTAGTCAAATCAGTGGGCTCCAGGTTCGGTGAGAGATTTTCTCTCAGCAAGTGGAAAAGAGACCTTGGGAAACTACTGACTGGCCTTCATAGTCATATGTACCCACATGCATAAACACCCACACACGTGAATATTTCCTATGCATCGAAGAGAAAACATAGCACAATGAAGAACCAGTCTCAAGGGAGGAAAATCAGTTTCAGACTTCTTCAAGCCAAAGGCCAGAAACTGACGGCCACAGCCTTCTTAAGAAAGATACGTCTTGTCCTTCTCCCTGCTTTTTCTCTTAACCCCAACTTTGCAGGAGTGCAAAGGCGTGGCTGTCGGTGTGTAGGAGAGACGAGAATGGAATGTGTGAGCCTGGGAAATAACCGTTACCTCTTTCTTGTTCTCAAGTGGTCAGGATTCCACACTGAGGGGCCAGTGTGTCAAGTCTGCCAGGCCATCCAGGTGGAGAGACACTGCAGCAAGAAGGCAGCCATCGAAAGGGAAGAGACCTCAAAATGAAACCCATTCTGCCAAAATTTTTCTCTTGGTCCTTGTAGCCTCTAGATCTGTTCGGACTATGTTTCTTCTACTTAAACCACCCAGTCTAAGGATATTTAGTCACTGCAAACCAAAGAGCTCATCACGGCAGAGCTAGTGTTCTTCAGAGCAAAGCAAATTATTGGATATTTTATGTTTCACACCGAGGTAAAGGACAATTGCTTTTTACAGAACCATTTTCATTTTTGAAGGTGTGCTGTAAAATACTGGGTTTTTTTTTTGTTTTGCTTTGATCCTGCATCACTTGCTATTGCTAATATCTCTTAGAGCCTACTATGGCTCTATAGATGCCTTACACATTTCCCATAGAAACAATATCTGGTTAAAAACTATGTTTCTTCCTTTGCCATTTTTTTTTACCTTAAAATAGTGCATAAGTTATGTTCCTTCTGTCAAAATCATGTTTCAAATTGTTATGTGTGGTGTTTTCTCAGGCTAGCAATCTATAACGGTCTATAATGCTGGGTATTTGGCCAGGAACCTCAGCTCTCCGTCAGCCGTGGGGATAAACTATGATGTCTGATACATTAAGTGTATTAAATGCATTATTATCATGTTTTCAACATTCAATGATGTGTAAAGCCATGATCACCTCATAAGTGGAAGACTACTTATAATTTATCAACTCACACAGCTGTGATTTAGCTTTATATCTTAATGGCTCACAGTTTTGATTGGTTCACATCTTTCCTGATAATGATTTATGAAGAGTCAGATTTATCTGCATTTTAGCAGCCAAGCTACCAGGATTTGGATCAGGAGGGAGAGGCCTCTGATAAAAGAATGGCAGAGAGGGGCGTTATAAGCTGGGGGCATCCCTGGAGAAAAGAGAATGGGAACACAGCAGGGAAGGCAGATGAATGACACAGTGACATTTAAACAAATTAATAGAAAAGTTGTGCACTCCAAGCCTGCAAGAAACTTTTCTGGAAATTTCTCTTTTGTGCACCAGGTCAAAAATGAGCTACACCTTGCCCACTAAGCCTCCTTTTTTTCCTGCTCTCTACACAAGGAAATGTCACCTTCAACATGTTTGTCCCTCCCTCTGTCATCATAAGCCACAATCCTAAGAGTATTTCAAAGGATGAGCTTTTCTTTTCCAAAAAAAAAAAAATCTTAGTGAGGGAAACAATAAAAAATGAGAGAGACAGTGATGATTTCAGAAGAATGGGCATGGAATCAACAAAGGAAGAAGAGATAGAGACAGAGCTAAATTTTAAGAAGAGGCACAAAGAACCCAAAATGTAAACAGGAAAGTGCAAACTACAGTCTTAGAGGCCACAGGAGTGAGAAAGAGCCACAAATGCTGTCAGTCAGTTCTGCTATCAGGAATGCTAATGTTCAAGGATGAGAGGGTCATAGATGAAGGCAGGACTTCTAAGACTTTCCTGATGATCAACTGGTGTAAATTTAACTCTGGCCCATTTTGTATAAAAATAAAGGAAAGGAGGTACTAGAATCTTTTTGTGTGTGTGATTTTCTTTTTTTAAATTGTTTTTATTGAGCTATATATTTTTCTCCCCTCTCCTCCCTTCCTCTTCTCTCCCTTTCTAACTTCTCCCATGGTCCCCATGTTCCCAATTTGCTCATGAAATCTTGTCTTTTTCTACTTACCATATACATTAGATCTATGTATGTCTCTCTCAGGTTCCTCTTTGTTGTCTAGGTTCTCTGATATTGTGAATTGTAGACAAGGGTTTTTTTCTTTATGTCTAAAAGCCATTTATGAGTGAGAACATATGATATTTGTCTTTCTGGGTCTGAGTTGCCTCACTCAATATGATGTTTTCTAGATCCATCCATTTGCTCACAAATTTGAAGAGGTCATTATTTTTCTCTGCTGTGTAGTACTCCATTTTGTAAATGTACCCCACTTTTCTTATTTATCCTTCAGTTGAGGGGTATTTAGGTTGTTTTCAGGTTCTGTATATGACAAACAATACGGCTATGAACATAGTTGAACACATGTCCTTGTGGTATGATTGATCATCCTTTGGGTATATACCCAAAAGTGGTACTGATTGATCTTGAGGAAGGTTGTTTCCTAATTTTCTGAGAAATTGCCATACTGAAGTCCAAAGTAGCAGTAACAGTTTGCACTCCCACCAGCAATGGATGAGTGTTCCCTTTATCCTATATCCTCTCCAGCACAAGTTGTCATCATTGTTTTTGATTTTGGCCATACTTACTGGTATATGATGAAATCTCATAATTGTTTTGATTTGTATTTCTCTGGTGGCTAGGGATGTTCAGCATTTCCTTAAGTATCTTTCACAACACTCCTCTCTTGAGAGTTCTCTGTTTAAGTCTGTACTCCATTTTTTTTTATTGGATTATTTGTTCCTTTGATGGCCAATTTCTTGAGTTCTCTGTATATTTTGGCGATCAGTCCTCTGTCCAATGTGGGGTTGTTGAGGATCTTTTCCAGTTCTGTAGGCTGCCATTTTGTTTTGTTGACCATATCCTTTCCTTTACAGAAGCTTCTCAGTTTAAGGAGGTTTTGTTTATTAATTGTTTCTCTCAGTGTCTGTGCTACTTATGTTATAGCTAGGAAGTGGTCTCTTGTGCCAATGTGTTGAAGTGTACTTCCCACTTTCTCTTCTATGAGGTTCAATGCAGTGGGTTTTATGTTGAGGTCTTTTATCTATTTGGACTTGAGTTTTGTGCATGGCAATAGATATGAATTTATTTGCTTTATTCCACCTGTTGATATCCAGTTATGCAAGCACCATTTGTTGAATATGCTTTCTTTTTCCCATTTTATAGTTTTTACTTCTTTGTCAACAATCAGGTATGTGGATTGATATCTGGGTCTTCGATTAGATTCCATTGGTCCTCCTGTCTGTTTTTATGTCAATACCAGACGGTTTTCAGTACTGTAGTTCTGTAGTAGATTTTGAAGTCAGGGATTGTGATGCCTTCAGAAATTCCTTTATTGTACAGGATTGTTTTGGCTATCCTGAGTTTTTTTGTTTGTTTGTTTGTTTGTTTTTCATATAAAGTTGAGTATTGTTTTTTCGAGTTCTGTGAAGAATTTTTCTGGGCATTGCATTGAATCTGTAGATTGCTTTTGATAAGATTGCCATTTTTACTATGTTAATTACACCTACCCAAGAGCATGGAAGATCTTTGCATTTTCTAGTGTCTTCTTCAATTTCTTTCTTCAAAGATTTAAAGTTCTTGTCATACAGGTCTTTCACTTGTTTGGTTAGAGTTATTATGTGATATTTTATGCTATTTGTGACTGTTATGAAGAGTGATGTTTCTCTGATTTCTTTCTCAGCCCATTTATCATCTGTGTAAGGAGGACTGCTGACTTTTTCAAGTTAATCTTGGATCTTGCTACATTACTGAAGTTTTTTATTTGTTCCATAAGTTCCTTGGTAGAATTTTCAGGGTCACTTATATGAACTATCATATCATCAACAAATAGTGAGAGTTTAACTTCTTCTTTTCTTATTTGTATCCCCTTGATATCTTTTTGTTGTCTTTTTGTTCTATTTAGAATCTCAAGTACTACATTGAATAGATATGGAGAGAGGGAACAACCTTATCTTGTTCCTGATTTCAGTGGGATTTCTTTGAGCTTCTCTCCATTTAGTTTGATATTGGCTGTTGCTTTGCTGTATATTGCCTTTGTTATAATTAGGTATGTTCCTTGCATCCCTGCTGTCTTCAAGACCTTTAGCATGAAAGGATGTTGTATTTTGTCAAAGACTTTTTTAGCATCTAATAAGAAGATCATGTTTTTTTTTTTTCAGTTGTTGAATTACATTGACAGATTTTCATGTTTTACCATCCCTGCTTCTCTGGGATAAAGCTGACTTGATCATGGTATATGATTTTTCTGATGTGTTCCTGGGTTAGGTTTGTCAGTATTTTATTAAGTATTTTTTCATCAATGTTCATGAGTGAGATTTATCTGCAATTCTCTTTCATAGTAATATCTTTTTCTTTTAATTTTATTTTTTAAAAAATGCCAATCCAAATTCCCACTTCCTCCCCTCTTCCAACTTTTCTTCCACTCCCTCCACACACCGTCTCCCCATCCCGCTTCCAATCTTAAGAGAGGGCAAGGCACCCTGCCCTATAGGAAGTCCAAGGCCCTCCCCACTACATCCAGGTTGAGCAAGGTAGACTTCCAAAGAGAATAGATCCCAAAAAGCCTAAAGTAAAGACAAATCCCAGTGCCATTGTCATTGGCTCCTCAGTCTGCTCCAACTGTCAACCACATTCAAAGGGACTAGTTTGATACCATGCTCGTTCATTCCGAGTCTAGTTGGAGTTGGTGAGCTCCCACTTGCTCAGGCATATGGTATCAGTGGGTGAACCCCTAATGGTCTTGAGTTTCTTGCTCATGCTCTTCCTCCTTCTGTTCTTCAACAGGACCTTGGGAACTCAGTCCAGTGCTCTGATGTGGGTCTCTGTCTCTATCTCCATCTCTTTTTAGACAAAGGTTCTATGGTGATATTTAAGATATCAGTCTGACTACAGGGAAAGGCCAGTTCAGGCACACTCTCTAGTACCTAGGGTCTTGTCTGGGGTCATCCTTGTGGACTACTGGGAACTTTTCTAGAGCCAGGTTCCTTGCTAACCCCCAAATGGCTCCCTCAATCAAGATTTCTCTTTCCTTGCTATCATATCTGTCCTTCCTCCGTCGCAACTATTCCATTCCCTCAAGCTCTCCCCAACCCTCCCCTTCTCATCTCCTCTTCCCCTTCTCCCCTTCTTTCTACCCTCTGCCTCCATGCTCCCAAATTTTGTCAGGTGATCTTGTCTGCTTCCAAATTCCAGGTGGACCTATATATGTTTTGCTTTGGATTAACCTTATTACTTAGCTTCTCTAGGATCATGAACTATAGGCTCAATGTTCTTTGTTTATGGCTAGTATCCACTAATGAGTGATTACATACCATATTCATATTTTGGGTCTGGGTAATCTCACTCAGGATAGTGTTTCTAATTCCATCCATTTGTATACAAAATTCAAGAAGTCATTGTTTTTTACCGCTGAGTAGTACTCTAATGTGTAGATGTGCCACATTTTCTTTACTCATTCTTCCATTGAGGGGCATCTAGGTTGTTTCCAGGTTATGGCTATTACAACTAATGCTGCTATGAACATAGTTGAACAAATGTTTTTGTAGAATGATTGAACATTTTTTGGGTATATTCCCAAGAGAGATATTGCTGGATATTGAGTTAGGTTGACTCAGAATTTTCTGAGAAACTGCCACATTGATTTCCAAAGTGGTTGCACAAGTTTGCATTCCCATCAACAATGGATGAGTGTTCCTGTTACTCCACATCCTCTCCAGCATAAGTTATTATTGGTGTTTTTGATTTTAGCCATTCTGACAGATGCAGGATGGTATCTCAAAGTTGTTTTGATTTGCATTTCCCTGATAGCTAAGGAAGTTGAATATGTTCTTAAGTATCTTTTGAGCATTTAAAATTCTTCTGTTGAGAATTCTCTGTTGATTTCAGTAACCAATTTTTAATTGGGTTATTTAGAATTTTAATATCTAATTTCTTGAGT